>NC_053022.1:246760827-246897768 GCF_003073215.2 Triticum urartu | reverse complement strand
GCTCTTAGGATATCTTTCCGACAGAAGTATGATATGAAATTGGGGTTTGACGTCTAGTGGTCCGCCTATCCATGGTTGGTTTTATAGTGGTCTCGTTGTGTCTTAAAGAGTCCCTGGCTATGCCGACTCGTGGATGCTTCGTATGTCATGTGCACTGCCTTGTACATGATGGTGCTGTACGATCGAGCCCGTGTAGGCTCCACCACGAAAACTTCGGACGAAATCTCAATCATATGTTTGTTCTGGCTTACTCTCCAAGCCAATCCTTTGTTTTGTTTTCAGTTGTGGTATTCGAGTTGCTTCAATGTCAAATGTTGGTTCCATACCTTCCCGAAGCGGTGTTCTCATACTCCGATGTGAATACCAATCCTTCTTGATCATAGAGTTGTGTTGTCAATCCTTTTTCAACCGGCGTGTTTCTCTTCAAGTGGATCCAATCATTTTCAACATTCGCAAGATCAATTATCAGTTCGTCTCAACGGTGTTTGTTTCATCCATCTCCAAATTGTCCTTGTTTTCCCACCCTCCCACCCTTTTTCTTCAAGGACTCAGATTTCTTATTCAAGTATCCTTTTATTGATGGGAAGCCTCTCCATTCATTTTCCGTCAATGTTCGTATCCAGTGATTCTCATGAAGATCCTAATGGAGATTCAAGTTCATCATTCGTCATTCTTTTTCTTCTCCGGTGGATTTAATTCAAGCTTGTGGTGTTGATCATATTCCTTTTTTCCTTTTTTCAAATGTTTTCCCGTGCCGGTGCTCCTCTTAATCATTCACTCTCGCTATTCATTTGTGCCGGAGTGTTGAAGATATCTCAGAAGGCTCGTCTTTTCATTCAGGATTCGTTCAACCTTTTTTTCGAGATTGTTATCTCATCCAAGCCATTTAATTCTACCGGTGCTATCTCTCTTTCGAGTAATTGTTCTACGGTGTCTCTTTTGAGTGGGCCCTAACCCATAGGCCTTTTCCCAGGATCTTACCTGACTCTTCTATTTTCCCGGAGTTACTCCCAAATTCTTTTCAAAGTTTGACGTAAGAATGAGTTATAATCAGTCAAATGCCTTTCTCCAAGATCTGTCAAATTCTTATCATCGTTGGCTCAACCTCTTCGCTTTTGATTCTTCCGGAGTGTCTAAATAATTCATGGTGGTGTTTCTCGTCGTCGTTCTCAACATTTTAAGATCGAAGAAGAATTTTTCCTTCATATCTTTCTCCATTCTCTTAAAAATTCATGGTTCTAGCTTGATGCCATCCACTCATAATTGTTTTGATTGTGAGAATTCTTTTCACCCATCTGGAGCAATTCAGGAGCCTTTTCAGTTTGATTCTCCGGAGCCCATCATTTCAGAAGATTTATTCATTCTCAGCTTTCTGTTATCATTCTCCAATCTTACCGGTGCATCGTTCAAGTGATCTCTAATCAGTTCGCGATCTCTTCGTTCTCATGGATCTAAATTCACTCAAGTATCTTCGTCTCATCTTCAAATTCTTTCTGGTGAATTGTGCTTTGTTACCTCCATTTCAAATTCTTTCGGTGGTTCGTTCAAGATTCTTTTCCATGGTTGTCATATTAATTCATTCATTCTTTTCAATCCTACCGGTGGTTCGCAGAAGACATTCACAAGTTTATGTTATATCTCTCTTAATCTTTTCTACGAGAATAAGTAATATGTCAAATCCATTGATTGCCATCAATTTAATTGGTGGAGGATAAGCATAATGTAATTCTCATTCTTGTCTCAACGAGTGAACTCAATTCCCTATTCCGGAGGCTCATCAAATTCCTGATTTCAATTGTTTTCATCTTCTCTTTTTCCCGGAGTTCCAACCTTTTTCAATTAGTTCACCATAGAGGTTCATCTAAATTGGTACAAGGATTCACCTTGTATTTTCAACTTCTCTTTCTTTTCGTTTGATCATTCTTTCATTACCAGAGTTCTTCATGAAGGTTCTACATGTTGGTTCATCAAGGATTTAATTCATTTTCGAAGTATTCATCAAGATTCTAAGGAGCTCAAGTTTCTTCATCTTGCAATCCAGAGTGCAATTCTTTTTTCCGTATCATGGGAGGTGGTATTATGTCATTCTTGATAATTTGAGTTCATGTTTCATGATTCACATGTTGTTAAGAATGAGATATTCTAATCCATCAATCTCTTCTTTGGAGTTATCTGGGGTATATTTCACCTAAAGCTTTCCCTAGGATTAATGCTATTAATGGTGATAATATATGATCCAAGTTCTCCATCTATCCTCCCGGTGAGACAAGTTTCTCATCTCCTTGTTCACATCAATCCAATCTATCGTTTCTGTTAGTGGCAGAATTTCACCTCATAGTGTTGAGATGTATTCCATAAGGCTACAACAAGTTCACTCTTTTCGTTGTTGGTTTTCCAACAACTCCGTGCGACCCTTCTCTTTAAGATGCTTTTCAAGCTCATCGGAGGTAGAAGATGTTGTTTTCTTCTCCGTTCTTTTGTTCTGATGATCCAACTTCTATTCTTTCATTCCGGAGGCTTTGTGATATTGCTTTCTTCAACCATCATCTAGTTTCATCAAAGATCATGTTCTTTCGTGTGCTTATCCATCTAACCGGAGTGTTGTGTCATCTCTTCTAGTTCCTTTCGCCTTATCAAGCCTTGCATATCTTCTCAACCGGAGTGATGTCTGAGATCTTTCTTACCCCTTGTTCCATGCATTCAATAGTTCCGGAGGCTGTATGTTGTGATTTCATCATGTATCTTCTCATCTTATCAAGTTCTTATTCAATTCTTTTTCTTTTCAATCGGAGTGATGCCCGAAGTTGTTCTTCCTTGTTCCTCTTTTCTAACGGAGTGTTTTCAACTTCGTCATCTCCGTTGTATTCTTTTCTCGAAATGGCTTAACCTTTTCTAGGCTCTTTGGTTTCACTCGTTTGTCAAAGAAGCAACTTAGTTTTACCTTTTCTCTTTCTCCTCCGTGTTTTCCCTCTGGTGCCATTCTAGATCTCGGGACGAGATCCTCTCGTAGTGGTGGAGTGTTGTAACGCCCCGAGACCAATGTGCCAGGTGTCCTCTAGTTATTCATTGTTGTTGCCTTGTCATTGCTTGCGTGTCATGCATCTCTTATCATGTCATCATGTGCATTTCGTTTGCATACATGTTCGTCTCATGCATCTGAGCATTTTCCCCGTTGTCTGTTAATGTCCGGTTGTAGAAAACCTGAAGTTGACCTTAATTAAAATGCATGAACCGCGTGTGTAACCATGATGGTCTCTTCTCGGCGGAGTTCGGGAAGTGAACACGGTGTTGGAGTAATGTTTGACGTAGGTTGTTCTAGGATCACTTCTTGATCATAGTTTCTCGACCGTGCTTTGCCTTCTCTTCTCGCTCTCATTTGCGTATGTTAGCCACCAAATATGCTAGTCGCTTGCTGCAGCTCCACCTCATACCTTTACCTTACCCATAAGCTTAAATAGTCTTGATCGCGAGGGTGTGAGATTACTGAGTCCCCGTGACTCACAGATACTTCCAAAACCAGCTTGCAGGTGCCGATACTACCGTGCAGGTGACGCAACCAAGCTCAAGGAGGGGCTCGATGAAGATCTTGTTCCTTATGTTATTCCGTTTTCTAGTTGATCAGTAGTGGAGCCCAGTTGGGACGATCGGGGATCTGTGTAGCATTTGGGGTAGTCTTCTTTTATTTTGGTTCCATAGTCGAACCTTGAGTGTATTTGGATGATGTAATGCTTTATTCAGGTAATTGTGTGAAGTGGCGATTGTAAGCCAACTATGTATCTCTTTCCCTTATGTATTACATGGGTTGTTGTGAAGATTACCTCACTTGCGACATTGCTTTCAATGCAGTTATGCCTCTAAGTCGTGCTTCGACACGTGGGAGATATAGCGGCATCGAGGGCGTTACACTCACGAGGAGCGGAGATATCAAGACGGGGCAAACCTCACGAGGCCCTCGTGACATGAGCCGTGACGCACGACAACAGGCGGGTGCCAGCGCGCGCAACGTCCTTGTTTCCTCTTTGGTGCTAAGGCGGCCAGCGCAGGCAAAGAGTACCGAGGCATCAGGCAAAGGTTGCTATATTGGTGCAACGAGACCAAGACCAGGAGGATGGGAAGACGGAGGTCATCGTGGATCCCAAGACGACGTCACCACAGAGCTTTTCGCAGGCGAAGACCATTTTTAGGATAGCTTGTACTAGTTGTCCCCCTTCAAATTGGCCCACCATTGTTGGCTCCCTTCCCGCTCGATATTTTGGAAGAGGACCAGAGCCAATATAAATAGGACTAGCCACCACCTTAGCAAGGGACGAATCATTCAGACCATCCTCACACATACAAGCTCACCGAGCTCAAGAACACCTCAACCTCAGGAGGCTATTCTTCCCTTGTACTGTTCATCATTAGCCCTATAGTCAATCCACCACCACCACACTGGAGTAGGGTATTACACCACGACGGTGGCCCGAACCAGTATAACTCTTGTGTCTTTCTGTGTTGCGAGTTCATCGAGTTCGTCCGCGAGATCTTAGTGAGCTAGGGCGTACATCGGTGGGAGGAAAAGACTTCGCACGCACCTAGTGTTCGAACCTTAAGGGTTTGCCGGAACCCCACATCTGACATTTGGCGCGCCAGGTAGGGGTGTGCCATAGCTTCCCTCCCATCAGTTCGTCGCTTTGTCGCTCCGTCGTCTCCATGGCGGACGCTCGCCGTGCTCGAGCTGAGCGTCGGGCTGCCCTCACCGCCCGCGTCGCTCAGGCGGCTCCCGTCGGCGGGCCACAGTGCCGTTCTCCGTCTCCTGCCGCCAACGCAGCCACCGGCCCGGCGGGGAACGAGCAACAGGCGTCCTTGCTGCATCCTTCGGTGCGGCAGGACGGCCGCACCGCCACTCTATCGCTGACCCCTGCCGGTCGTCTCACGCGCACCGCGCTCCCATGGAGACACGGGCCGCGCTCCTCGCGGCGAACGAGCTCTTGCGTTACCGCCCCGTCGACGACCTCTACGAGGAGTGGCTCGACCGCGTCGCCGAGCTCGTTCGCGCCACAGGGGCTCTCCGGCGCCGTCCCACTCTCTGCCTCCCTCTCAACCAGCCGCGGGCGACGGGGCTCATGGCGTGCCTCCACCGCCTGAGCCCCAAGACGTCGCCTTGGCACCAAGGCGCGCGGCTCCGCGACGTGATCCACCGCACCCGGCGCCCACGCGCGAAGAGAGAAGCTGCCAAGAAATTCCGCGGCCGCGAGAAGCCACACCTGCGCTCCCCGTGCCACCTCGTCAAGACTGCGCACCCCTCACAGCAGTGCAGCGCGGACCTCGTCAAGACCATGCTCCACCTCCGAAGAGGGCCCCGACAACCATGGCTGGCTGCCGCACCTTCATTCCTGAGCTGCGTAGCGTCACCTGGCCAGGCAAGTTCAAGCCAGATCTGCCTCCTCACTACGATGGTACCGCCGACCCCGCGGAGTTCCTGCAGCTCTATGAGCTGAGCATCGAAGCGGCCAACGGCGACGAAAAGGTCATGGCGAACTGGTTTCCCATGGCTCTCAAGGATGGAGCTCGCTCCTGGCTCCTGAATCTGCAACACGGCTCGATCTCCTCCTAGGACGAGATGCGCGACCGCTTCGTTGCCAACTTCCAGGGCACTCGCGACCGCCCACCGGCCGCGGGTGACCTATGCCACATCAGGCAGCAGCTAGGAGAGACCCTCCAGAAGTACATCCAGCACTTCAACAACACCCGCCTCAAGATCCCCAAGGTCATGGACGAGGCCATCATCTCCGCATTCTTCGACGGCGTCCGTGATGTCAAGATGAAGGAAGAGCTCGCCATCCATGAGGAGCTCTGCACATCTCAGGAGCTGTTCAACCTGGCGACCAGGTGCGCAAGAGCCGAGGAGGGGCGCCTCTCTCTCCTTGAGCCGCCAGCCGTGGGCGCGGAGGAGAAGAAGGCCAAGGCCAAGGACGTGAAGCGCAAGGAGGTAGCTGTGCTCGCAGCGGAGCCTGACATCAAGCGAGGCAGAGATCAGCCCGAGTCATCCAAGAACGGCCGACCGTTCTACGCCTTCCACAACCTGAACACCCACAACACCAGCGACTATCAAGAGCTCAGGGCAATACGAGAAGGATGCTACAGTCGACTCCCCGAGCGCAACGACCGGGGCTACGACCGCGGAGGAGGACGTGGAGGCGGACGCTGGGACGACCGTGGCCCACGCCAGGAGTGGCGCGACCGGCCTCGTGAGGACTGATGGCAGGACCAGCCTCGTGAGGGTGCCTGGAGGGACCCGCCTCGTGAGGATTGCCCCCAGGGCAACGCCGGTCTTCCCCCGCTGCCGCCACTAAGAAGGAACGACGACCACCACCAGGATGAGGGGGTTGGGGGCTTCCAGGAGTCGTGCACGATCGCCTGCATCTTGGGCAGCGTGCAAGCCCCAGCCTCTCAGCGCGTCTTCAAGCAGTTTGCTCGCGATGTGAACGCGGCGCTCCCCAAGCTCGAGACCACGTGCCCACTCAGGTGGTCCCAATGCGCCATCACTTTCAACTCGACGGATCAACTCAAGTGCGCAGCCACCACTGGCACCCTCCCTATGGTGTGTTCCCCTGTCATCAGCAATGTGCAGGTCACCAAGACCGTCATCGACGGCGGCGCAGGGCTCAACGTCCGGTCCGTTGACACGTTCGACAACCTCCAAGTGCCATATGAGCATCTCCAGCCCACCAAGCCTTTCTCAGGAGTGACCGACGGCTCCACCACGCCGATAGAGCAGGTCCGCCAGCCTGCCACCTTCGGGGAGCGCAAGAACTACCGCACCGAGCTCATCGACTTTGACGTCGCGCACATACGCCTGCCGTACAATGCCATCCTCGGGTATCCAGCCCTGGCCAAGTTCATGGCAGTCACTCATCACGGCTACAACGTTCTCAAGATGCCAGGCGGAGGAATCATCACGGTCCCGTGTGAAGAGAGGGATGCGGTGTGCTCCCTCGAGCGCGCCTTTCAAGCCGCAGCAATCGACGACCCTGACAGCAGAAATGAAGGCCCTCTGGAGGCCACCCCAAGAAGAAGCAGCCGCGCCATGCAGGACCTCAGGAGGACAGCATCACGACAGAAGCCACGTCAGGACCAGCGCCCGCTCCAGGGGCGCCTCCCTCCGCTGCATAGGAAGGCGCGCCCGGCGCCCTCCTCAGGCAGGGCTCGGGGGCTCTCTTCTGGAGGGCCTCAGACCTTGCCAACCTCACGAGGGAGGCGCTTGGGCACCACTTGGAAGCGTGCTTCGCGGCACGTGACCCTCAGGAGAGCACAGGGCAAGGAGTGCCCACCACTCAGGAGTTCATCACCAAGACCACACAGGAACTACAAGAAGCAAGAGCCATGTGTGGCGACTGCCGCCCACGGGGCGCAGCTCCGCATCCTGGCGAGGATGCTGGGCTACGTGTCTGCATCGACGTCCCAGGGCTCAATAGGGACGCATCTCAGGAGCGTTTCTGGCCTTCGCGTGTGGGCCGATGCGAGGGCCCTCCGCACAGCTACGTTCGTATGCCCTTTGGCCTGCCGAGCGTGGCGTCGACCTATCAGCGCAACATGCGACGTGTCCTGGCGGCTCAGGAAGCCAGGTACCACGCCGTTCTGGAGGAGATGGAGACGGTCTTCAGGGAACCTCCCGAACCCTCAGAGCCTCCCGAGGCTCAGGGTTCTGGTGGCTCATGAGGAGTCATTTCTTCAACACACGCCTTCAGCTGCACCAACTCTACTTCGTCTACAGAACCAGGTGACATCTTCCAAGCTCGTTTAGCTGGGAGCGCCCCATGGGCTGCATCATCCCCAAGCTGCTCGGGCCGGACCTGGCGGTATGTATCTCCTGCATTTATCCAAGTTGATTTGCCTTCCCTGCTTAACCTGCACACGGTTATCACCTGCTCGATTGCTGCCCACCACGGGTCTGTTCGTCCTATGCAATTCGCTTGCACGTTAAAAGGGGGGCTCCTGAGCATCGCGACTCAGGAGCTCTTACTGGCTCTCCAACCCTCACCCCCTGGCCTTGACCACGGCATCGTGACCTGGCATACCAGCAGCGGCTGAGCTCGCTCGAGGGCCGGGACCTGAGGACATAGAGTGCTTCCATCTAACCGCCTTGCAGGGACATACAGTCACCAAGACTCAAGACCAGGTGCAACCCGCCTTGAGGTAGGGCCTCGTGAGTCCTGCGCTGGCTCACGAGTGCCCAGATACACCTCGCAGCCCTGCCGTGCAAGCCACGTGTCAGGGCGGGGTTGTACACGCCCCGGGGGCTACTCCCGGAGGGGGCCCCCTCCCACGCCCAAGTGGAAGCACCATGCTCCGCACTGGCTGACGACACTGCCGAGGAGCGGCTATGCCCGTGCACAAGCGGAAGCACTATGGTCCGCGATGGTGATAAACAACTGAGGGTGGCCCCACAGTCGTACCAACCTCAAGGAGCCCAGAGCTCAGCGCCTAGCCTCACCACAATGCCTCCCCTCGGGAGAGCCACACGAGGGGGCTGGGCACGGGGGCTGCACTCGGGTTACGCCCAAGCGCACGCCGCCCAACCAGGTCCTCCGGACCTGGGCGTCGCGCCCCCCTCCCGAGGCCTCGGCAAGGGCAGGTATGGAAATTGTTTGCACGTCAAGGGGGACTCCTGAGCATTGCGACTCAGGAGCCTAACTGGTCATGTAGCCCCTCACTCGTTGGTCCGTCCTGGTATCCGGTCGGCCCAATGGCGGTTGAGGTATGCACGGGGCCGGGCTCTGCCGATGTAGAACATTAATCTATCCTCACGAACTTTCCCTATATGTTGTTTGCGCGTCAAGGGGGACTCCTGAGCATCGCGACTCAGGAGCCTAACTGGTCACGTAGCCCCTTACTCCTTAGGCCATCCTGGTCTCCGGTCGGCCCAATGGCGGTTGAGGCATGTGCGGGGCCGGGCTCTGCCGACGCAGAACAAAGCAAATAGGAAGGAAAACGCAAAATCTTGAAGCAAATATTACAAGCATATTGTTCTCACAATACCAAATGAAAAGTCTAAACGCCTCCATGAGGCCTGATATATGTTGCAGGAACGAAACGGGAAGAATAGCCATAGGTCACCCCTGTATATCGCCATCGCCTGCGGAAGGTGCTCCCCGGTGGGCGACGATGTTCTCACCTTCAGCCGCAGGATCCGCGGCATCGCCAGACGGAGGATCGGAGACAAAGCCGCGAAACTTCCCCAGCAAAGCCTCCACTTGACCTTGAACAGCTGCGGCGGCGGCTTCACAGTGATCTTCAGCCACAGGCTCCAGCAGCTCATCAAGGCGGGCGTTGGGGTTGTGGAGGTACAGATGGCTAAGGACGTGAGTCAGTGCGGCTGAAGACAGGACGCTAGCTTCTGCCTCCGCCATGGGACCGAGACCATTGATGACCTCCTCAAGCGCCTTCACCACGAGAGGAAGCAGCTGGGTGGGGCCGTCCTTGTCAGTGTCCAGCGGCTTCTCCAGACCGTGCTCGTAGAGCGTCTCAGCGCCTTGCGAGATCTCTTCTCGAGATCGGCGAAGGCCACGCGGTCTTCGGCCAGGACTCGCGCCTTGGCGTCAAGATCGGCCTCCCTCGTCCCCATCTTCCGCTCCAACTATTCCAACCGGTTGCGCTCAGCAGCTTGCTTCTTCCCCAGCTCCGCCAGCTCAGCATCACGGCTTTTGACGACTTCCTCCCAGGCCTTCATCTCCTCCTCCTCTGCTTGGCGGCGGCGTACCTCTTCGGCGCGCTTGTCGCGCAGGCTCTGCAACTCGCCCTCCAGCGCTTGGCAGTGGTCACAAGCGGCCTTGGCATCTTTCAGCGCCGCCTCGTGATCGGCTGTAGCGCCGGCGGCTCCTTGCTTCTCCCTCTCGGAAGCCACGACAGTCTGGCCCAGCGCCGCGTGAACCGCCGGGTCAGAATGAAGCCAGCCGGAGGGCAACTCCAGACGCCCGACCACCAGACGCGGGTCAGCGCTTAGGAGATCCGCCTGCAGTTGGGTCATCTCTGAAAGGGCACGCTCCAAGATGGCAGCAGGAGCAGAAGAACCAGGGAGTGGAGGTGCAGCAGTGGGAGGAAGCGACGCCATCACCAGGGCTTGGGAGACCGCAGGCCCCGGAGCAGCTAGGACCTCGTCAACCGCGCCAAGCACCGGCACCTCCGGAGCCAGCGGGGCCATGGGGGCTGATTCCACGCGGTGATGTTCCTCTTGGCCCCGTGAGGACGACCGGGCTAGGGAGATGCGGGCGCTGCTGCCTCCTTTCTCTGTGGAGGGAGGCATGGCCGCCGTATTCTCCTTCCTCTTCTTCACCGAAGATGCCGGCCTGATCAACCAAGGGCGAGTGTCAGGAAATAACAAGTACTGGTAGGGATAAAGCGAAGCTTGAAACACCTACCGGTCCACCGCGAAGTACTCCACCTTTCGCTTGTGAAGCTTGAGGCCCGACAGCATCGAGACCTGTGGGGTAGGCGTTCGGACTCCGGCGGCGATAGGCGGTGCAGAGGCAGAACCGGATCCAGCCTCAGGAGGTGTAGGGGTGGAGGCAGCACCACGGACCACCAGCGACGACCTACCCTTCGTCGGGATGAGGGGTTGCTCCCTCTCCCCTTGGTAGGCGTCGGCTTCGGCATCATCAGGAAGGGCACGGAGAATCTCGGCCTTGCTCAGAGGGGAAGTCTCTCCCACCTCTTCCGGGGTCTTCTCCGAGTCCACCTCCTCTACCCCCTCTCCGCGGGACTCGCCAGAAGACACCTCCACCGGTTTCTGCGCCGTAGGAGCTCCCAAAAACATCGGCAGCACCAGCCCGTGTGCATCAAAAGTCGTCCTAGAGGCGACGAATTCCTCCCGGTCCCTGCGTTTGAACAGGGGAATGAAGGCGCTAGGCGGGTACTCCTGGTTGTCTCTGACTATGAGACGCAGGATGGCGTCCAGTTCGTCGTCAGGCAGGTCCCCCGGCCTCAGGCGGGCCTTGTTTTCCCCTCCTTCAAGCTCCCAGAAGGGGCGCGCGCGCCTGGAGTGGGGTAACCCGCAGCATCAAGAACTCCCTTAGGAGCATCACTCCCATTATTTTGGCCACCCTCGCATTGCCCTGCTTCAGGTCAGTCATCATCTGTCCCAACACTGATGATGCCCGCTCGTCGACAAGCTCTGCCCTGGGCCACTCCTTGCCCTACCGGGGTGCCTCCGTCGGCAACATCAGGCGCGGATGGGCGAGCTTGGCATCCATCATGACCCATTTGGATCGAATATTGTCGTCCCTCTTCCCGGTGCTCGAGATCGAGTTGGCCTTGCCGGACGCAACAAAGTTGGCGCATCCGAAGATGTGACCCTCGCTGACGCGAAGGAAGAAGAAATGGCCAGGAGCGCCATAGACGGCATCACACCCAGGTACGCCTCACAATAGTAGGCAAAGATGGACATGAGGAGGACAGAGTTGGGATGGAGATGCAACGCTTGCAGCCCATAGTGGTCGAGGACTTCATAAAAGAAATCAGAGAAGGAAGGAACCAACCCGATGGCAACGCTGCTCGAAAAGAAGGGGAAGAAGGTGCTCCCCTCAGGCTTCGGCTCGTCAGAGGCAAGCCAGAGCTCCGTCTTCCTCCACTCATTGCTCTCTCCCGCCGTCAGCAGGTGCACGAAGGCAAGGCTCTTCTCCGTGATAGTGGGCGCCTCAAGAGTGGGCTCGTACCAAGCCGGAGCCGTGGAAGTCTTGACCTTGCGCGGCACCATGGGCGGCTGATGCAGAGCAAGGCCAGAGCAGATCTGTAGGTAGCGGCGGCGAAGAGCAAGAAAGGGGATCTGGAGCGAGGCAAGGAAGAAGCAATGAAGGCAAACGCTTCCTGCGCCAGCCTTTTGTCAAGTCAAGTAGTTGGTGAGGCAACGTGGGGAAGCAGAGACGCCCACATCCAATCATCCACCATGCGTCAATCGAGGCCGCAGGCTTTTGGGGCCCGCGGTGCTCCAAACTTGGCCCTTGGCTTCGCCACAAAGCCAAGCTCGAACGCACCTTGGGCCCGGGGGCTACTGCCGGCGTCCTGGGAACGGGGGTCCCTAGACTTGCCTGCAATGAGTGTGTGAACATCAATGTAATGTCAGTGAGAGATATGTACTCCCCCAAGCTTAGGCATTTGGCCTAAGTTGGTCTATGCCCATGGATCAAAATTGTAGCTGGGGTCGTACTGAAATGCAGCGGCAATTTCTTGATGGGCTGCAGCTTGGAGGGGAGTTTCCTCCGCCCTCCTCTCGTACTCGGTCGCCTCCTCCCTAGTTATAACATATCTCCCTTTTGCCTGAAAGTCAAAGAAAGCAGGAGCAGGGAGAGCGACATGATAGGTGCGTCGTCTGTCGAAGATTAGTCGGTACTGGAGGAACTGATTGTTCCTCTCAACAAACTGATGACGAACCATGGCATTATAATCTAAATAAGCAGGAGGCAACTCAATATCATCTCCACGTATGGGTATCTCAAGAAAATCAGCTAAACGGGTTGCATAAATTCCACCAAACAAATTTCCTTCAATACTATTATTATGCAACCTATGTGCAACAATGGCCCCCAAGTTATATTGTCTATCTCCTAATACAGCACTCTTGAGAACACTAAGATCAGGAACACACATGTGACATGCCTCATCCTTACCATTTATGCATATACCTATGAAGAGAGCAAAATAATGTATTGCATGAAAATGAATGCTCCCTATGGTAGCTTGCGTGATTCCCCTAGATTCCCCCACAATTATAGTAGCAAGAAAGTCTTTATATTTAGATTTGAGAGGTTCACTAACATTACCCCACTGTGGGAGTTTACAAGCAGTGTTAAAATCTTCTAAGTCCATGGTATAAGATTTATCATAAAGATCAATAGGACAGTTTGCGAATTGCGTGATGATGTAAATTTAAACCTTCTCACAAATGAATCAGTTAAGTAGAGGTACTGATGGCACTTATCCGCCACAAAGCTCTCAAGATCGGCATTACACACATATGCTTCAAATTCCTCCTTAATCCCTGCCGGAACCATAAAGTCCTCTGACAGCCATTCACAAGGACGCACTTGAGTATCTCTTGGTAGTTCATTGTCCGGCTCGCGTATTGCGGGCCTTGGGCCTTGCTTCCTTGAGGAACCACGTTGGTACATTTTCCTAAACATATTTCTTCCTCTGAAAAAATTTCTGAAATTTTTAGTAACTTAAAATAAAAGTGAACCAAACTCAACAAGATCGATAGCAACTACTCCTACAAGTGCCTAGAGGCTATATCATGCATTAAAACTACTTTTAACCACATAAATTTGACATGCAAGCTTAAGGACAAGGTCACCTAAGCAGCAAAAATTTGAATGAATAAAGCACTAGAACAAAAACTAATTGGACCATTGGAGGAGTCACATACCAAAGAATAATCCCCCAAAGTAGTTTTGTGAGAGGTGCTTTGAGCAAGGAGATCGAAAATGGCAGCAAGATGAGCAAGAACTTGGGTTTGAGCTGGTTGGTAATTTTTTTAGGGAGGAAGGAGTGTGTGTTGGCTGGAATAAGTGGAGGGGACACATGTGGGGTCCACGAGGCAGGGGGCGCACCCAGGGGGAGTGGGCGTGCCCTCCACCCTCGTGGGCACATGGCCGCTCCCCCTGTCGTGTTCTCAGTGCCAATTATTCTCAAATATTCTAGAAAAAATCATATTTAATTTTCAGGGCATTTGGAGAACTTCTATTTTCGGGGTATTTTTTATTGCATGGATAATCCAGAAAACAGACAGAAAATACTGATTTTATTTTATTTAATATAAATAACAGAAAGTAAAAAGAGGGTACAAAGAGTTGTGTTTTCTAACTTCATCCATCTCATGCTCATCAAAAGGAATCCACTAACAAGGTTGATCAGGTCTTGTTAACAAACTCATTTTGAATAACATGAAACTGGAGAAATTTCGAATAACACTAGGTTACCTCAACGGGGATATGCACATCCCCAACAATAAGAATATCATATTTCTTCTTGACAGTAGGAAGAGGAAATTCAAAACCTCCAATAGTAATTGTTGAAAATTTTCCAATAGAATCGATATTGTGGACTTGAGGTTGTTTCCTCGGAAAGTGTACCGTATGCTCATTACCATTAACATGAAAAGTGACATTGCCTTTGTTGCAATCAATAACAGCCCCTACAGTATTCAAAATGGGTCTACCAAGGATAATCGACATACTATCATCCCCAGGAATATCAAGAATAACAAAGTCCGTTAAAATAGTAACATTTGCAACCACAACAGGCACATCCTCACAAATACCGACATGTATATTAGTTGATTTATCAGCCATTTGCAAAGATATTTCAGTAGGTGTCAACTTATTCAAATCAAGTCTATGATATAAAGAGAGAGGCATAACACTAACACCGGCTCCAAGATCACATAAAGCAGTTTTAACATAGTTTCTTTTAATGGAGCATGGTATAGTTGGTACTCCTGGATCTCCTAGTTTCTTTGGTATTCCACCCTTAAAAGTGTAATTAGGAAGCATGGTGGAAATTTCAGCTTCCGGTATCTTTATTTTATTAGTAACAATATCTTTCATGTACTTAGCATAAGAGTTCATTTTAAGCATATCAGTCAAACACATACGCAAAAAGATAGGTCTAATCATTTCAGCAAAGCGCTCAAAATCCTCATCATCCTTTTTCTTGGATGGTTTAGGAGTAAAAGGCATGGGTTTCTGAACCCACGGTTCTCTTTCTTTGCTATGCTTCCTAGCAACAAGGTCTCTTTTATCATAATGTTGATTCTTTGATTGTGTGTTATCAACAACAGGTTCAATCTTTACATCATTATCATTGCTAGGTTGAGCATCGACATGAACATCATCATTAACATTATCACCAGGTTCATGTTCATTACCAAATTGTCTTTTAGCATCATAAATAGAAATATCATTGGGATTCTCAGGTGTGTCAACAACAGGTTCACTAGAGGCATGCAAAGTCCTATCATTTTTCTTTTTCTTTCTTTTAGAAGGACTAGGTGCATCTATATTAGTTCTCTGAGAATCTTGATCAATTCTCTTAGGATGGCCCTCAGGATACAAAGGTTCCTGAGTCATTTTACCACCTCTAGTCATAACTCTAACAACATTATCATTCTTCTTATTATTTAATCCATTGAGCAAATCATTCTGAGCCTTGTTTACTAATAAGTTTAAGTTCACCTTTAACACTAGCCATATAAGCATGTTTACTAATAAGTTTAAGTTCACCTTTAACACTAACCATATAATCACTCAAGTGTTCAAGCATATCAGCATTGCATTTCAATTGTCTACCAACATAAGCAATGAAGTTTTCTTGTTTAACCATAAAGTCATCAAACTCATCCAAGCATTGGCTAGCAAACTTAGTAAATGGAATTTCACATTTATCAAATCTATAGAGAGAATTTACCTTTACTACCTGTGTCGGATTATCAAGACCATGTATTTCTTCAATAGGTGGTAAATTCTTAACATCTTCAGCTTTAATACCTTTTTCTTTCATAGATTTATTTGCCTCTTGCATATCTTTAGGACTGAGAGATAGAATACCCCTTTTCTTCGGAGTTGGATTAGGAGTTGGTTTAGGAAGTGTCCAATTATTTTCATTAGTCGGCATATTATTCAATAGCAATTAAGCTTGATCAATAGTTCTTTCCCTGAAAACACAACCAGCACAACTATCTAGGTGGTCTCTGGAAGCATCAGTTAGTCCATTATAAAAGATATCAAGTATTTCATTTTTCTTGAGAGGATGATCAGGAAAAGCATTAAGTAATCGGAGAAGCCTCCCCCAAGCTTGTGGGAGACTCTCTCCTTCAATTTGCACAAAATTATATATTTCCCTTAAAGCGGCTTGTTTCTTATGAGCGGGGAAATATGTAGGAGAGAAGTAATAAAACATATCCTGGGGACTACGCACACAACCAGGATCAAGAGAATTAAACCACGTCTTAGCATCACCCTTTAGTGAGAACGGAAACAACTTAAGGATAAAGTAATAGCGAGTTTTCTCATCATGTGTGAATAGGGTGGCTATATCATTTAATTTAGTAAGAGTTACCACAACAGATTCAGATTCATAGCCATAAAAAGGATCAGATTCAACCAATGTAATTAGCTCAGGATTGACAGATAAATCATAATCCTTATTAGTAATAAAGATAGGTGAAGTAGCAAAAGCAGGGCCATATTTCATTCTAGCATTCAAAGACTTTTCTTTAAGCTTAGCTAATAATTTCTTAAGATCAGATCTATCATTGCAAGCTAAAAAGTCTCTAGCAGTTTCTTCATCCATAACATAACCCTCAGGAACAACAGGAAATTCATATCTAGGGGGAGAGTCTTCATCATCACTTTCATCAATAATATCAGTTTCGATAATTTCATTCTCTCTAGCCCTAGCAAGTTGTTCATCAAAAAATTCACCTAATGGCACAGTAGTATCAGGCATAGAAGTAGTTTCATCATAAGTATCATGCAAAGCAGAAGTGGCATCATCAATAACATGCGACATATCAGAATTAATAACAGAAGCAGGTTTAGGTGTCGCAAGTTTACTCAAAACAGAAGGTGAATCAAGTGCAGAGCTAGATGGCAGTTCCTTACCTCCCCTCATAGTTGAGGGAAAAATCTTGGTTCTTCGATCTTTCAAGTTCTTCATAGTGACCAATAGATAAAAATCCCAAGTGACTCAAACAATAGAGCTATGCTCCCCGGCAATGGTGCCAGAAAATAGTCTTGATAACCCACAAGTATAGGGGATCGCAACAGTTACCAGGGTAGAGTATTCATCCCAAATTTATTGATTCGACACAAGGGGAGCCAAAGAATATTCTCATGTATTAGCAGCTGAGTTGTTAATTCAACCGCACCTGGAAACTTAATATCTGCAACAATGTGTTTAGTAGCAAAGTAATATGATAGTAGTGGTAACGGTAGCAAAAGTAATATTTTTAGGTTTTATAGTGATTGTAACAGTAGCAACGGAAAAGTAAATAAGCGAAGAACAATATAGGAAAAGCTCGTAGGCATTGGATCGGTGATGGAGAATTATGTCAGATGCGATCGGTCATGCAACAGTTATAACATAGGGTGACACAGAACTAGCTCCAGTTCATCAATGTAATGTAGGCATGTATTCCGAACATAGTCATACATGCGTATGGAAAATAACTTGCATGACATCTTTTGTCCGACCCTCCCGTGGAAGCGGGGTCCTATTGGAAACTAAGGGATATTAAGGCCTCCTTTTAGTAGAGTACTGGAACAAAGCATTAACACATAGTGAATACATGAACTCCTCAAACTACGGTGCGTATGGAAAAGAACTTGCATGACATCTTTTGTCCGACCCTCCCGTGGAAGCGGGGTCCTATTGGAAACTAAGGGATATTAAGGCCTCCTTTTAGTAGAGTACCGAAACAAAGCATTAACACATAGTGAATACATGAACTCCTCAAACTACGGTCATCACCGGTAATGGTCCCAATTATTGTCACTTTGGGGTTAACGGATCATAACACATAATAGGTGACTATAGACTTGCAAGATAGGATCAAGAACTCACATATATTCATGAAAACATAATAGGTTCAGATTTGAAATCATGGCACTCGGGCCGTAGTGGCAAGCATTAAGCATAGCAAAGTCATACCAACATCAATCTCAGAACATAGTGCATACTAGGGATCAAACCCTAACAAAACTAACTCGATTACATGATAAATCTCATCCAACCCATCACCGTCCAGCAAGCCTACGATGGAATTACTCACACATGGCGGTGAGCATCATGAAAATGGTGATGGAGGAAGGTTGACGATGACTAGGCGACCGATTCCCCTCTCCGGAGCCCCGAACGGACTCCAAATCAGCCCTCCCGAGAGAGTTTAGGGCTTGGTGGTGGCTCCGTATCGTAAAATGCGATGAATCCTTCTCTCCGATTTTTTTCTCCCCGAACATGAATATATGGAGTTGGAGTTGAGGTCGGTGGAGCGTCAGGGGGCCCATGAGGCAGGGCCCTAGGCGCGCCCCACCCTCGTGGACAGGGTGTGGCCCCCCTGACATGGGTTCTTCTTCAAGTATTTTTTATATATTCCAAAAATAATCTCCGTTGATTTTCAGGTCATTCCGAGAACTTTTATTTCTACACAAAAGTAACACCATGGCAATTCTGCTGAAAACAGCGTCAGTCCGGGTTAGTTCCATTAACATCATGCAAGTTAGAGTCCAAAACAAGGGCAAAAGTGTTTGGAAAAGTAGATACGATGGAGATGTATCAAGGACTGTTTGCAAGATTCCTTCATCCACGGCAACTTCTTGGAATAAGTCTTCTACGACCTTCTGGCCAAATCCTCCGTCAGCACTCACCTTGAGCAACGTCCAGGCCGCTCATGAACTTCTGAAGGGCAAGTGGACTGCACGGGTGAACGCAAAAGTTCTGCAAACGGACGAGAGGGGAACTTCTTCATGCAAATACAAGAAAGCACTACAACACGAGGTAACTAGTACACTCCATCAACTATCTCAGTTTACTTATTCCAGATAAAGAAGTACACGCAGTCCAGTACACCTCCAAAAACGATGCAGTGCGGTTGCTTCAGTTCGTGTTGGCGAAAAATGCAGTGCACTTTCTCGGTTATGTAGTACGCTTGTATAGGTTCATTATGGATAGCGATGCAATGTGGTTGCTTCAGTTCACCTTGCGGGGTGATGCAGTCAGCGTGCAATACTTCGCAGTACCCTTTAAAACACATTGCAGTTCGCATGATTCAGTTCATTTAACCGGGCAATGCAGCTCGGTCGTTTTGTGCAAGAAATGATGTTCAATAGATACAAAATGCCACTCATAATTGACAACATTGAGAACAACAACTTTCAGAAGAGTAAAGCTTCTTATGAAAGAGATAGTGGCTGGGTTACCCTTGAGATTCCTCGAGGATTCTTCACGACAACAAACAGGGTGCAGTACTCTCCGGAAGAGGATTTTTTCCAGGAAGAAGAGGTAGTCAAAGATGACGATGATGTCACATTCGTGTGGGAGGGCACTCACCAACAGGATGATGAAGATGATGACGATGAAGATGAGCCAATAACAGTTCTCAATCCAGACTATAAGCACGAGTTCACTACATTTGGACAGCATCTCCGAATAGACAATGATGATGCAGTTGAACATGATGTTGCAACAGATGATGATTATGACTATGATGATGTGCCGCCACTCCAAAATTTTCAAACCAATCCACTGAGACATCGTCGCAACACTGGATTACCACCGCGTCCACCTGCTGCACCCCAAAACAGAGCCCAACGTCCACCTGCTGCACTGAAAAACAGAGCTCCAAGTAGACCTGCTGCATCAACTTTGACACTGCGACCACCGTCGGTGCCTCAGTCAGAAGTCAACGGCAGGTACAAATCCTCTTCACTATTGCCGCCACGTGATCCTCAACTACATAGATCTGCTATAACTCCGCCATGTCCAATATAACCCGACGAGCTGCAAACACCATCGGGTGTACGACTCTACACACATGTAAGTTTATGTCCTGAAAAAATAATAATATTTGCAGTCCATTCAGATAACATTGCAGTGCACACTGATATTTCTTGTGAGGGTTGACCTAACATCTAATACAGTCGATTCTTCTAAAAACTTAGGAACATTGCAATGCTTTATTAAACTCGTATGCACTCCTCGTATTTAAAAACAGAACAAAACAATTTATCTTATAGAGCATTGCACTTAAATGTAGGATAAAAACATGCCGTTGAACCTCATACCTGCCGCCGGAATGAAGTTCACCACATATGAAAAGGCATGGGACTTTTACAAAAATTATGCAAGATATGCAGGATTTGGCATACGCAAGAGGTCAAAACACATGACAAATGCCTACATTGTCTGCACAAGAGAAGGGACGCACAAGCAAGACTGTGTCAGATTATCACCGGAAACGTCAGAAGACATCAAAAAGGATTGGCTGCAAGGCAAAGATTCGAGTCAAAAAAAGGAAGGATGGCAAATTTGTGATAGAAATGGTTGAACTCAACCACAATCACAAGATGCTGGAAAGCCCCGGGATGCTTTTGCACACATGCTATCGCACAAAAAAGACGATCCTTTGATAGACCAGTTAGTGAAAGACATGCAATTGGACAACCACACACATGCTCATATGATGTCAATGCTGTCGCATATGTCCGATGGTCTACAATACATGGGACATACTAGCCGCGACTGGGTAAACAAGTAAGCACATCATAGAGCATATCATTTGAGCATTTTGTCGGTAATTATTTCCTGTTTGATGAGATGAGTTTGCATTGTGTTTGAAAATGCAGGAAACAAAAGTTTGCCAGAGAAGAGTCCCAAGATGACGTCAAGAACTTCTGGATTTCTTTGAGAAGATGCAGAAGATAAACCCAGAGTTCTTCTATGATTATGACGTTGATGCAGACAACCATGTAAGAAACGTCTTTTGGGCCAACGCAAGTTGCAAAGGAGCGTACGAATTTTTTGGAGATTGCGTTACATTTGACACGACGTATAAAACTAACAAATTCCACATGCCGCTGGGAGTCTTCGTGGGAGTGAACCATCATCTACAAAGCACCATATTTGCTGTTGCCCTCGCGCGAGATGAAACAATACCATCGTTAGAGTGGGTTTTCAAAATTTCTGAGGTGTATGAACAACAAGCCGCCAATCTGCATGCTCACAGGTACAAAAAAACAACACCTGCATACTTATGTTTGTTTGGCACACTTATATTTCTTCCATCTATATTACACACACAAACAACTTAAAAAACACTATTTGTGCCTTCTTAGACCAGTGTTCTTCGATGAAGGTAGCATTAAAAACTATCCTCCCACATACACTGCATAAGTTGTGTCGGTGGCATATCATGAAGAAGTACAAAGACCAACTCGCTTTGCTGTATAAGGCGCACGAGAAACTCAAGGATGACCTCAATGCAGTGCTGAACCACCCACTAATGTCGTCAGAATTTGAACGAGTGTGGAAGGACCTCATTCAGAGATACAACTTGCAAAACGACGAAGTGATGAATTCACTGTGGGATGACAGGAACGAGTGGATCTCGGCTTACTACAAGGAAATTTTCTGTGCTCACATGACTTCCACGTAGAGAAGCGAGAGCATGAACCGCATACTAAAGAAAAACTTTGTCAAAGAGAAGCATGATCTCCATCTGATTGCTCAGCAGGTTGACAAGTGCATTCAGACCAAGAAGGCCGTCGAGCATGCAGAGACAGTAGAAAATGAGGTAAACAAAATGTCTATCAAAAATTACTAAAATATAACTACAAAACAAACAATTTTTTCATTTCTCGGGTTCGTAACAGTGCATTTTTGATCATGCAGTCAGAGGTAAAGGCATCAACCCAGTTTGGGTTCGAAGTTCAGCTATCAAAAGTGTATACAAGGGCAGTGTTTGCAGATTTCAAAGAAACACTCTATCGTAGCACTTCATTCAAAGCAGAAAGGTGCCCTGAGAACCCGACAAAGTACCTCGTACACCACTACAATAGATTGGATGCATTTGACTGTGCAAGTCATAATTTCCATGTGGTCAGCGATGAACAGAAAGGTGTCCACGAATGTGAGTGCAAACTCTGGACACACACAGGTGCGACTCCTAGCAAAAAAAATCTAGTTTCTGATAGTCATGCATGAAAAGCTCACTTGCTAAACTTTAAAAGTCAACATGCATGAGTAATTCACAAAACCAAATGAAGGTCACTTTTTAAAATGAACAAATAACGAAAAATATGTGTTTATTAATTTCATGCAATTCACTTGCAAAATAAAGAAATCATGTGTTGTCTAGAGGGTTCTTTTGCGTCCATGTGTTATGCATGCTTTCTCATTTGAGAGTACTCAAGATTCCTGAGGTGTACATCATGAAAAGATACACCCGTAACACAAGATCAAATGCAACGTTTGACAGGAGAGACTACAAACAAACAACACCTGATGGAACCTCACTTTTTTGCCGTAGAAAATTGCTGACAGAAACAGCAATGGACCTTGCAAACAGAGCGACAAGGTCCGACGTTGGGTGCCACAGAGCGTTGTCTGGTAAGAGGGCACTGATCGAGGAAGTTGATGTCTTCAACGAAGAAGAAGAAGCAGCAAAACTAAAGCAAGCAGAGAAATCCCAGCATGACAAAAATTCCGAGCAGGTGGAAAATACCGAACACAACGCAACTGGTGCTATAAAAAAAGAAAAAATTCTGCCACCTCCTATTTCAAACACAAGAGGAAGGAAGAAAGGGGGCGACACAACCCAGAAAAAGGTTGCATGCAAGGAGAAAAATGATGACAAAAATAGTAAGCCACAGCCTGAGCTGGACATGTGATGAAATCAGCGGCCACAATTCCAGGACATGTACAAAAAGACATGAATAAGAAAAACGAGGACATGGCTATGCACAAACAAACAGAAATTCCACTCACAACACTAAGAAATGGACGAAACTGAGACGTTGTAGCATCTGCAAAAAGAGGAAGAGACACAATTCAAGAACCTGCCCCAAAAGAACAAGATCAGAAAATGAGGAAAACAAAGAAGATGAAATCAAAGAAGAAGATGGTGACACAACTGAAGAAGAAATGGCTTATGAAGAAGCAGACGAAGAAGAGGAGGATGGAGAAGAGAGTGAAAAGGACGAAGAATATGAAGAAACTAAATGAGTGGATTATGAAGAAACAGATGATGAAGAGGAGGAAGAGGAAGAAGAGAGTGAAGATAGTGAAGAGGACGAAGAACATGAAGAAACAATGCCAACAAGAGCACGAAAGGATGCTACTCACAGCGCTGGAAAATGAAAGCCGCCATCAACCAGCACGCGGGGAGCAAAGAAGGATGCAGTTCACAGCACTGAAAACAAAAGCCGCAATCAACCAGCACGCAGGGAGCAAAGAAGGATGCAGTTCACAACACTAGAAAATGAAAGCCACAATCAACAAGCATGCGGGGAGCAAAGAAGGATGCAGTTCACAACATTGAAAAACAAAAGCCGCCATCAACCAGCATGCGAGGGACTACAACACAACGCTGAAGAGACAAGAACCAACAACACCACCATGGAAAACAAAAGAAAGTGTGACAATAGGCACGCTCCAGTCACCATGGAGAAGCAGCAGGTTAACGACCAAATAGATGAACTTCAATAAATTAATCATACACATAGCAGTTTGCTTATCTGTATGACTTATGTATCAGTTAAAATTTTGTGTAAACACAAATTTCCCGCTGACTATGAGTTCTTCAATTAAACCATGTAAAGAGGAATGGTGTGTAGAGTATACCATATATATAGCAGTCTAGAGTAAACATTGACACATTTTGATCCAAAAACCATGTAAAAATGCACTTAGCTCACTGGCAGCACGAAGTTCAGAATGATAACTGAAGCAGTTCAGATGACAAAAGTACTTATTACAAAACACATCAAAAAGATGGAGTGTTCGACACGCAAATGTACTTATTACAAATCAACCTCATAACCTTAACCAATCACGTCAAACGTAATTCCAACAGTACGATCCTCGAGTTCCAAGAAGTTGAGGACAACAACTTGCTCAGACTTCAAGCCACTATCAATGACAAATTCCTTCCAGCCTTTGTGCAGACACAGCCACCCGTCAACGCCTACACGGTACTTGGCTGGTTCTAGGTGTCCATTAGGAAGAACAACTTGGAGAATTCCCTTCTTGTTGAACCAGAGATACCTAACAGCTCACTTGCGGATTTTCTACAAAAAAATTAAAATTGTTTGGCGTTGATACTAGCAGTACAATTCTCATACTTTGCACAGACCAGTAAAAACCTACACAGTACATAAACGAGCTAGATGAAGTGTACAACAGTCCAACAAGCAGTACAGATTAAACGCAATCTAATATGCAGTACGGAACTTGCAAACAAGCAGTACGCTTCTAACTATCATGAAGTTCTTGAGACTACCTGCATGTAGTACACACCGTACAAGCGGGAAAAATTGTGGAAACTAGTAGTCCTCATCTAATATCTAAGGAGTTCACATATTGTAACCATGCAAACTAAAACATGAGCTCCATGCACTCAAGCAAAAAAATAAAAACAAAGATATAAGTACATAGTGCAGTACACTTTGTCGGATCACGGGTTCCGGCAAAACCCTTAAGGTTCGAACACTGGGGTGCGCGCGAAGATCTCCCCCCTATCGATCCACGTACTAACTTAGCTAAGATCTCACGAACTAACTCGACGAGCTCGCAACACAAAGGACACAAAATTTATACTGGTTCGGGCCACCGTTGTGGTGTAATGCCCTACTCCATTGTGGTGGTGGTTGCCTCTTGGGCTGAGGATGAATAGTACAAGGGGATGAACAACCTCTTGAGGTTGAGGTGTTCTTGTGCTTGGTGGGTGTGCCGCCAAGGATGTGGTGGCTCCAATCTCAGATCTCCCCCTAGCTACGGTGGTGGCTAGTCCTGTTTATAGTGGCCTTGGTCCTCTCCCCAAATATTGAGTGGGAAGGGATCCAACAACGTCCAATTTGAAAGGGGACAGCTAGTAGAAGCTATCCTGAATAAAGTAGTCTTCGCCTGCCAAAGGCTCTGGTGGTGACGCCGTCTTGGGCTCCACGGTGACCTCCGTCTTTCCGTCCTTCTGGTCTTGGTCTCGTTGCACCAATATGGAAACCTTTGCTTGATGCCGCGGTACTCCGCGCATGCGCTTGCCCCCTTAGCACCAAATAGGAAACAAGGACGCTGCGCGCGCTGACGCTCGCCTGGTCTCGATCGTAATGCTCTGAAAAGGTGTGTACAGCAAGGATGATTGTGGTAAACTAATAAGCAAAGACTCAAATCATAAAATACGCTCCAAGCAAAACACATATCATGTGGTGAATAAAAATATAGCTCCAAGTAAAGTTACCAATAGAAGTAGACGAAAGATGGGATGCCTTCCGGGGCGTCCCCAAGCTTTGGCTTTTAGGTGTCCTTATATTATCTTGGGGGTGCCATGGTAATCCCCAATCTTAGGCTCTTTCCACTCCTTGTTCCATAATCCATCAAATCTTTACCCAACTTGAAAACTTCACAACACAAAACTTAAAGTAGAAAATCTCGTGAGCTCCGTTAGCGAAAGAAAACAAAAGACCACTTCAAGGTACTGTACTTAACTCATTCTTTATTTATATTTGTGTTAAACATAATGTATTCCAACTTCTCTATGGATTATAAACTATTTTACTAGCCATAGATTCATCAAAATAAGCAAACAACACACGAAAAACAGAATCTGTCAAAAACAGAACAGTCTGTAGTAATCTGTAGCTAGCAAAATATCTGGAACCCCAAAAATTCTAAAATAAATTTCTAGACGTGAGGAACTTATCTATTAATCATCTGCAAAAAGAATTAGCTCAATATCACTCTCCAAATATAAATGACAGCAGTTCTCGTGAGCGCTAAAGTTTCTGTTTTTTACAGCAAGTTCAACAAGACTTTTCCCAAGTCTTCCCAACGGTTTTACTTGGCACAAACACTAATTAACCACAAAAAACACAACCAAAATAGAGGCTAGATAATTTATTTATTACTAAACAGGAGCAAAAAGCAAGGAGTAAAAATAAAATTGGGTTGCCTCCCAACAAGCGCTATCGTTTAACGCCCCTAGCTAGGCATAACAAGCAAAAATAGACTATGTATTGCCATCTTTGGTAGGCAATCCATAAGTGGCTCTGATGATAGATTAATATGGTAATTTTATTTTATTTATAGGGAAGTGTTCCATGCCCTTTTTTCATGGAAATATAAATTTAATATTCCCTTCGTTCATATCAATAATTGCACCAACCTTTCGAAGGAAAGGTCTACCAAGAATAATAGGGCAAGAAGGATTGCAATCTATATCAAGAACGATAAAATCTACAGGCACATAATTCCTATTTGCAACAATAATAACATCATTAATTCTTCCCATAGGTTTCTTAATAGTGGAATCCGCAAGATGCAAGTTTAGAGAGCAATCATCAAAATCCCAGAAATCTAGCAAATCACACAAAGTTTTGGGAATAGTAGAGACACTAGCACCCAAATCACACAAAGCATAAAACTCATGACCTTTAATTTTAATTTTAGTAGTTGGTTCCCACTCATCATAAAGTTTTCTAGGGATAGAAACTTCCAATTCAAGTTTTTCTTCATAAGATTGCATCAAGGCATCAACGATATGTTTAGTAAACGCTTTATTTTGACTATAAGCATGAGGAGAATTTAGCACGGATTGCAACAAGGAAATACAATCAATTAAAGAGCAATTTTCATAATTAAATTCCTTGAAATCCAATATAGTGGGTTTAGCAATATCTAGGGTTTTAATTTCTTCAATCCCACTTTTATCAAATTTAGCATCAAGATCAAAAGATTCAGAATTATTGGAACGCCTTCTAGGTAAAGGGGGATCATATTCAGTCCCATCATTATCAAGATTCATATTGCAAAAGAAAGATTTAATAGTGGACACATCAATAACTTTTAGATCTTCATCATTATTTTAATAGGAACTAGAAGAACACGCTTTTATAAAGGCATCTTTCTTAGCACGCATCCTAGCGGTTCTTTCTTTGCACTCGTCAATGGAAATTATCATGGCTTTGAGAGACTCATTGATATCATGCTTAGGTGGAATAGATCTAAGTTTCAAAGAATCAACATCAAGAGCAATTCTATCAACGTTCCTAGCCAAATCATCAATCTTAAGCAATTTTTCTTCAATCATAGCATTAAAATTCTTTTGTGAAGAAATAAATTATTTAATATTAGATTCAAAATAAGAGGGCATCTTATTATAATTTCCATAAGAATTTTTGTAGGAATTACCATAATTATTAGAGGGATTACTAGGATAAGGCCTAGGATTGAAATTTCCTCTATACGCGTTGTTACCAAAATTGTTTCTACCAACAAAATTCACATCCATAGATTCATTATTATTCTCAATCAAAGTAGACAAGGGCACATCATTAGGATCAGAAGAAACACTCTTATTAGCAAATAATTTCATAAGTTCATCCATCTTTCCACTCAAAACAATAATTTCTTCTATCGCATGCACCTTTTTAGTAGATCTTTCAGTATGCCATTGAGAATAATTAACCATAATATTATCTAGGAGTTTAGTAGCTTCTCCTAAAGTGATTTCCATAAAAGTGCCTCTCGCGGCCGAATCTAAAAGATTTATAGAAGCAAAATTCAATCCGGCATAAAAATTTTGTATAATCATCCACAAATTCAAACCATGAGTAGGGCAATTACGTATCATTAATTTCATTCTCTCCAAAGCTTGTGCAACATGTTCATGATCAAGTTTTTTAAAATTCATAATATCGTTTCTAAGAGAGATGATCTTAGTGGGAGGAAAATACTTAGAGATAAAAGCATCTTTGCACTTGTTCCATGAATCAATACTATTTTTAGGCAAAGACGAAAACCAAGCTTTAGCACGATCTCTAAGTGAAAAAGGAAATAGCTTCAATTTAACAATATCATTATCGACATCTTTCTTCTTTTGCATGTCACACAAATCAACGAAGCTATTAAGATGGGTAGCGGCATCTTCACTAGGAAGGACGGAGAACGGATCTTTCATGACAAGATTCAACAAAGCAGTATTAATTTCACAAGATTCGGCATCGGTAAGAGGAGCAATCGGAGTGCTAAGGAAATCATTATTGTTGGTATTGGTGAAGTCACACAATTTAGTATTATCTTGAGCCATCGCGACAAACAAGCAATCCAACACACGAGCAAACAAAAGGAAAACGGGCAAAAAGAGGCAAATAGAGAGGGAGGATAGAGAGAGAGGGCGAATAAAACGGCAAGGGCGAAGTGGGGGAGAGGAAAACGAGAGGCAAATGGCAAATAATGTAATGCGGGAGATAGGGATTGTGATGGGTACTTGGTATGTTGACTTTTGCGCAGACTCCCTGGCAACGGCGCCAGAAATTGCTCGTTGTCGAGAGTCAAATCTTGACTTGCGCGAACCTCCCTGGCAACGGCGCCAGAAATTCTTCTTGCTACCTCTTGAGCACTGCGTTGGATTTCCCCGAAGAGGAGAGGATGATGCAGCAAAGTAGCGTAAGTATTTCCCTCAGTTTTTGAGAACCAAGGTATCAATCTAGTAGGAGACTACGCGCGAGTCCCTCGGACCTACACAAAAACAATAGCTCAACGCAACCAACACGCTTAGGGGTTGTCAATCCCTTCACGGTCACTTACGAAAGTGAGATCTGATAGAGATGATAAATAATATTTTTGGTATTTTTGGTATAGAGATGCAAAGTAAAAAGTAAAAGAAAAGTAAAAGCAAAGCAATAATAAAGTGATGGAGATTGATATGATGAGAAAGAGACCCGGGGGCCATAGGTTTCACTAGTGGCTTCTCTCAAGAGCATAAGTATTCTACGGTGGGTGAACAAATTACTGTTGAGCAATTGACAGAATTGAGCATAGTTATGAGAATATCTAGGTATGATCATGTATATAGGCATCACGTCCGAGACAAGTAGACTGAAATGATTCTGCATCTACTACTATTACTCCACTCATCGATCCCTATCCAGCATGCATCTAGAGTATTAAGTTAAAAAATAGAGTAACGCCTTAAGCAAGATGACATGATGTAGAGGGATAGTTTCATGCATCGGGTGTTCGGTCCCAGTATACTGAGACCAGAACAGCTTCTCCGTTGAGCTTCCCTCCTTGGCTTGGTAAAATTGTGCGGCATCCGACACGCTGCACGGCAAATCTGCGAATGTTTCTGGAGAGCTCTGAATTCGGGTAAGTAATCGGTAATTTACTCTTACATGCTTGCTCTGCATATAGAATGCCTTGCCCGCCGCTATCTTCTTCATTGCGTCGATCTCCTGGAGGGCCTTTTGGGCTTCGGCCTTGGCACTTTTTACGCTCTCGAGGGCCGCGGCAAGCTCAGACTCTCGCGTCTTCGAGTCAAGCTCCAACGCCTCGTGCTTCGTCACGAGAGCCTGGAGCTCTTGCTGCACCTCGCCCACCCGAGCCTCTTGCTTTTCTCGCTCGGTGCGCTCCTTGGCCGCTTTATCTTCGGCCTCGGACAGCGCCTGCTCTAGGGTCGTCACTTCGGTCGTGGCCCCTGGCAAATTCACGATGATCCTGTCATTTTGCAATCGCATTTTTTATACATATCCACAGACTAGGTACTACTTGCCTTTGTTCTCTTCGAGCTGCCTCTTGGCAAGGCCGAGCTCGTCCTGGGACCCTTTAAGGTCCTGCTTCAGTACGACAACCTCCGCAGTCAGTGTGGTGGACACCAGCAGCGAAGCCTGCATACGCATATTGACATACTTATATTAGACTCCTGCGATATTATTTGATCCTCTGTTCGGCTTTTCTTTGTGAACACCGAACAGAGCATCAGGGGCTACTGTCTATGCGGTAATATTTTTCCTATATTTTAAAACACTTACCTCAAAGCCTGTTAGAAAGCTGGCACAGGCTTCAGTCAATCCGCTCTTGGCGGACTAAACCTTCTGGATCACCGCACTCATGATAGTGCGGTGCTCCTCATCGATGGAAGCGCTGCGAAGCGCTTCCAGCAGATTGTCCGGTGCCTCTGGATGGACAGAGGTCACCGGTACAGGCGTCTTGCCCCTCTTGGAAGGAGGCCGCCTGCCCGAATCCGGAACCGCTGGAGGTTCCGGTGTGGTGTTCGGCTGAGGGCCGAACTCGGAGCCCTCGGGGGCCTTGTCCCCTCTGCTCCCGGAGTCCGGAAGGTCGCCTTGAGGCGCCTCCGGGACTGCCTCCCCTCGATCTGGTGCCTCTTGAGACAATACCTCGGCGTCGTCCGTAGGGCAAGGGGAGGTGGCGGTCGAAAGTGGATCGCTATCCATATCCGACGAGCCCAGGGAGCCGTCCGACGATACATCGATACTGGCTCGTGGCGGCCTGCATAATCATATTCGGCGTTAGGGGAAGCAGTGCGCAAAAGGATACTATGAGTTACTCTAGTGTCCGAATACTTACGACCTCCCCAGGGGCTTGGCCCTGGGCAACCACTCGTCTTCGCCTTCGGCGGCGGCGGTGGAGCTGTCCAGAAGGAGAGTCCTTCCTTTCTTGGACCCTTCGGCCTCCCTAGTTGGGGCGGCCTTTCTTTTCGTGTCTCCCCTAACTGAAGGGGGAGCATCTTCTTCCTCCTCCTCGTCTTCGGGGGAGGAGTGTGCCGTAGAGTCATCGGACGATGAGTCCCGATAACACATGGCGTCGGGAACTCTTTCGGGTTCCCTTGGCCTTCTTGGCCTTCTCTGGCACCTTGTAAGGAGCCGACATCAGCATCTCCGTCAGGAGAGCGTTTGCTGGACCTTCGGGCAAGGGAGCCAGACAGTCGATCTGTCTGGCCATTTCCTGCCAGTCCTGTCAAAGGAACGAGAGCTTAGATCCCGCATAGAGTCGAACTATGAAAAAATGAGTATCCTGTAAGAGGTAAAACAGCTTACCGCGCTGGCTTGGCGCTTCGCGCAGAATCCGCGATCCTCGGTAGTAGGAGGAGGAACCTTGGCGCCCTTGAATAGCACCTTCCAGGCATCCTCGTGTGTCATATCGAAGAGCCTGTTCAGAGTTTGGTGCTGGGCCGGGTCGAACTCCCACAAGTTGAAGGCCCGTTGTTGACACGGGAGCATCCGGCGGACGAGCATGACCTGGACTATGTTGACGAGTTTGAGCTTCTTGTTCACCATGTTTTGAATACATGTTTGGAGTCCGGTCAGCTCTTCCGAACTACCCCAGGACAGGCCCTTCTCTTTCCAGGAGGTGAGCCGTGTGGGGATGCCAGATCAGAACTCGGGGGCCGCTGCCCATGTAGGGTCACAGGGCTTGGTGATGTAGAACCACCCCAATTGCCACCCCTTTATGGTCTCCACGAAGGAGCCCTCGAGCCATGTAACATTGGGCATCTTGCCCACCATGGCGCCTCCGCACTCCGCCTAGCGGCCGCCCACTACCTTCAGCTTGACATTGAAGGTCTTCCGCCATAAGCCGAAGTGGGGGTTGATGCGGAGGAAGGCCTCGCACACGACGATAAACGACGAGATGTTGAGGATGAAGTTCGGGGCCAGATCGTGGAAATCCAGGCCGTAGTAGAACATGATCCCCCGGACGAATGGGTGGAGTGGGAATCCCAGTCCGCGGAGGAAATGGGTAAGGAACACTACCCTCTCATGGGGCCTGGGGGTGGGTATGAGCTGCCCCTCATCTGGGAGCCGGTGCGCGATGTCGTCGAGCAGGTATCCGGCTCTCCTCAGCTTCTTGATGTGTCCCTCCGTGACGGAGGAGACCATCCACCTGCCTCCCGCTTCGGACATGGTTGGAGAAGGTTGAGGTAGGAAGTGCGGACTTGGGCGCTGGAGCTCGAGTGTGCGAAAATGGATGAGCAAAGGAGGAAGAAGGCGTGGATAAAAAGGTGAATCCTTATCCCATTATATAGGCGGACGAAACTAAGTGTCCCCACTAGCCTGGTAAAACTCGTTTATCCCCCAAGCATCATAATCGATGGCGCGGTTGGGTTACCCACACCCGTATTGATGAGAATCCCGTGATAAGGGGACACGATCTCTACTTTGACAAGACGTGTCAAAAAACTGCCTCGCGTTATGTGCGGGGCTAGTTAAAGGAAACGGTTTGAATAATCACTGGGCCGTGACATAATGTTGTGTTGCCAAAACAAGTCAGCAAATTGGATTTGTGGAAATATTATTCTCTCTACGGTGGTATGTGGAACTTATTTTGCAGGGTCGGACACTATCCTTATATTCAAATTCTTCTGTGGTATATTCAGAGGAGGAACCCGCCTTGCAATGCCGAAGACAATACTGCGCGCCGGACTCATCGTCATTGAAAGCCTGGTTCTAGGGCTACTGAGGGAGTCCTGGATTAGGGGGTCTCCGGACAGCCGGACTATATCCTTTGGCCGGACTGTTAGACTATGAAGATACAAGATCGAAGACTTCGTCTCGTGTCCGGATGGGACTCTACTTGGCGTGGAAGGCAAGCTAGGCAATACGATATATGTATCTCCTCCTTTGTAACCGACCTTGTGTAACCCTAACCTCTCCAGTGTCTATATAAACCGGAGGGTTTTAGTCCGTAGGACAACATACAATCATACCATAGGCTAGCTTCTAGGGTTTAGCCTCTCCGATCTCATGGTAGATCAACTCTTGTACTACCCATATCATCAATATTAATCAAGCAGGATGTAGGGTTTTACCTCCATCAAGAGGGCCCGAACCTGGGTAAAACATTATGTCCCCTGCTTCATGTTACCATCCGCCTTAGACGCACAGTTCGGGACCCCCTACCCGAGATCCACCAGTTTTGACACCGACAGCCACCATCACTGGAGGGCTGGTCAGATATCTCTTGAGGTCTTGAAAAGCTTGGTCGACCTCCTGGGTCCACTCGAACGGGCCATTCTTTTTCATCAGCTTGAAGAAGGGTAGGGCGCGCTCTCCTAGCTTGGAGATGAAGCGCCCTAACGCAGTCACCCGACCAGCCAACTTTTGCATTTCCTTGAGGGTCTGTGGTGGACTCATGTCTTCAACGGCCTTGACCTTCTCTGGGTTGGCCTTGATCCCCCTGTGGGACACCAAGAAACCCATCAGCTTGCCAGAAGGGACGCCAAACACGCATTTCTCCGGATTGAGCCGCAGGTCCACCTGGCGAAGGCTTTCAAAGGTCTCCTCTAGGTCTTGGATCAAGGTCCCCGGCTCCCGAGACATCACCACGATGTCGTCGACGTAGGATTCAGCGTTTCTCCTGAGCTGCCGCCCTAAGGCGATGTGCATGAGTCGCTGGAAGGTTGCGCCCACGTTGCGCAGCCCGAACGGCATGTAGGTGTAGCAGTACACCCCAGACGAGGTCAGGAAGGCCGTCTTCTCCACATCTTCTACTGCCATCTTGATCTGGTGATATCCTGAGAACGCATCCAGGAAGCATAGGAAGTCACACTCTACGGTGGAGTCGACGATCTGGTCGATGCGTGGAAGCGGGAACGAATCTTGGGGGCAGGCCTTGTTGAGGTTGGTGAAGTCGATGCACATCTGCTCCTTCCCGCCTTTCTTGGGGACGACGACGGGGTTCGCCAGCCACTCGGGGTACCGAACCTCGCGAATGACACCCGCAGCCTCCAACTTGCGGGTTTCTTGGATGATGAAAGCTTGCTTCTCCGTGGACTGCCGCCTTGCCTTCTGCTTCACAGGGCGTACGTTGGGGCACACCTTCAGGTGGTTCTCTATTACCCCTCTTGCGACCCCTACCAGCTGATCGGGCTCCCAGACGAACACTCCCTTGTTTGCACACAAAAACTTCACTAGCGCCTCCTCCTGAGCAGGCTCAAGGTCGGCGCCTATGGTAGAGGTTGCCCCTGAGGACCCGTCCTCCTCAACCAACACTTGCTTGGTTTCTGCCTTGTCCTGAGTGAAGAACTGCTTCTTCTTGGTTGGTACGGCTCCCTTGGCCTTGGAGGTATCCGCGTCGGTGGGTCATGCTGTCGCGGCGGCCTTCAGGGCAAAAGCTTGAGCACCGCCAGGGCCTCCTTGGCATCCCCCTTGATGGCGAGGACACTCTGGCTCCCCGACATCTTCATGAGATTGTAAGCAGGATGGGTTGCTGCCATGAACTGGGCCAGAGCTGGGTACCCGAGGATGGCATTGTATGGGAGGCCAATGCGGGCGATGTCAAAGTCGATGAGCTCGGTGCGGTAGTTGTCGCGCGTGCCGAAGGTCACGGGGAGGCGGATCTGCCCCAGGGAGCGGGCGGGACCTCCGCCAACTCCCGAGAAGGGCTTGCTGGGGCGGAGCTACTCGAACGGTACGTGAAGGAGGCTGAAGGCCTTGACGGAGAGCACATTGAGGTCGGCGCCGCCGTCTACAAGCGTCTTGGTGATGTATATCTGGAAGATGGTGGGTGCGCACAGCATCGGGAGCGCACCCGAGCCGACGGTGGAGGCGGGATGATCCTCCGAGTCGAAGGTGAGGTTGGCCTTAGGTGTGGCCCAGCCGGGCGGAGCCCCCAGGCGCTTGGAAGCGACGCCGATTTGGCGAAAGTACGGCTTGACGTGCTGATCTGAGGGTGGTGCTTGCGAACCGCCGAGAAGAGCTGCGACGATGGGGACCGCCGGTTCCTCGAAGCGAGTGATGAAGAGGTTGCGCAGCTCCTCCCAGGTGGCGACAGAAGACTCCGGCAAGTGGAGGAGCCAGGCACGCGGTGTGCCTACAAGGGCCATTGGGAACCAGTTGGCCATGATCTTGTCGTCGCCCTGGCTTCCAGGACGGCCTCCTCGTATGCTAGCAGGAAAGCCGACGGGTTCGCCGCGCTGTCGTAGCGCGGCGGAATCTCCGGCTTGAACTTGGGTGGCCACTGCACCTGCCGCAAGGCGGGGGCAAGGGCTCGGAGCCCCCGATCGCCGCCGTGGGCACCAGAAGATCCAGTTGGAGGGGCGCCCGCCATGGTGAGCGGGCGTGGAGATGGTGGGGCGCGAGTCGATGGAAGGAAGACTCCGGTGCACCCCTACCTGGCGCGCCAAATGTCAGATCACGGGTTTCGGCAAAACCCTTAAGGTTCGAACACTGGGTGCGCGCGAAGATCTCCCCCCTATCGATCCACGTCCTAACTTAGCTAAGATCTCACGAACTAACTCGACGAGCTCGCAACACAAAGGACACAAGATTTATAGTGGTTCGGGCCACCATTGTGGTGTAATTACCTACTCCAGTGTGGTGGTGGATTGCCTCTTGGGCTGAGGATGAACAGTACAAGGGGAGGAACAACCTCCTGAGGTTGAGGTGTTCTTGTGCTTGGTGGGTGTGCCGCCAAGGATGTGGTGGCTCCAATCTCAGATCTCCCCCTAGCTACGGTGGTGGCTAGTCCTGTTTATAGTGGCCTTGGTCCTCTCCCCAAATATTGAGCGGGAAGGGAGCCAACAATAGCCAATTTGAAAGGGGACAACTAGTATGAGCTATACTGACAAAATAAGTCTTTGCCTGCCAAAGGCTCTGGTGGTGACGCCGTCTTGGGCTCCACGGTGACCTCCGTCTTGCCGTCCTTCTGGTCTTGGTCTCGTTGCACCAATATGGAAACCTTTGCTTGATGCCTCGGTACTCCGCGTGTAACGCCCCGTGACCGATGTGCCAGGTGTCTTCCAGTTATTCGCTGATGATGTCTTGTTTTTGCTTGCGTTTCATGCATTGCATATCATGTCATCATGTGCATTTATTTTGCATACAATGTTCGTCTCATGCATCCGAGCATTTTCCCCGTTGTCCGTTTTGCAATTCGGCGCTCCTATGTCATCCGATGCCCCTTTCTACCTCTTTTCGTGTGTGGGTGTTAAACGTTCTCGGATTGGACCGATACTTGTCATGCGGCCTTGGTTTACTACCGGCAGACCGCCTGTCAAGTTTCGTGCCATTTGGACTTTGTTTGATACTCCAACGGTTAACCGAGGGACCGAAAAGGCCTCGTGTGTGTTGCATCCCAACACCCCTCCAAAGTGGCCCAAAACCCACCTAAACCTCCTCCATCATCTCGGTCGTTCGATCACGATCGCATGGCCGAAAACCGCACCTCATTTGGACTTTCCTAGCTCCCTCTACCTATATATATATATGTGTGACTCCCGGATTTTTCACGCAGATGAAACCCTAGCCCCGCTCCTCGCGCCGCCGGACAAAACTCCCCACCACCAGCCAGACATGTCCACCCCAGTCAGCCACCTCACTCCGGCAAATCAGACGTCGCCACGTCAACGCGCCGCCGCTCTCCTCCAACCACAGCTTGCCACCTCTCCCCGTCGTGACCACATCACCATGCGGGCCCGCCAGGCCCATCTCCGGCCCGCCCGAGCCGCGCTGGGCCCGTTCGTCGCCATCCGCTCCGCCCGGGTGCCCGAGCCGCCGCGCCGCCCATCAGCTGGCTCCGCCCGCGCCGGAGCATCGCCGGACGTCGTCGGCTCGACCCCGCCGCCCTTCGCGCGCCACGCCCGAGCGCTCCACCTCGCCGGCCTCTGCCTGCTCGCGCCTTTGCGTCTCGAGCGCCTCCGCGCGCCGCCTCCACCAAACTGTGCCTCTCCGGCGACCGGAAGCCGGCCGCCTCGCCGGACCTCGCCGCCCCACCATAGCCTCGAGCTCACCGAAGTTCCGCCGTCGTCGAAGCTCCTCCACCCGAGCCGAGTCCAGATCCGGGGTCCCCACACCCGGATCCGTCCGTTTCCGGCGCCTCCCCGCGACCCCGACCCTCACTTGCCCTCGCCGGAGACCCAACGCGCCGCTGCCGCCCCTGCCATCATCGTCTTCCTCCTGCTCGAGCGAGAGGAGGACGACGAGCACCTCCTCGGGCCTTCGCAGTTCGCCCCTGGGCCGCGCCTGTGCAAGGCCCAGCCAGCCTCTCTACTACCTAGACCGAAGCCCATGAGGTGAAGCCTAGTCCCGTTTTCCCTTGCATTTTTTTCACTAGGTCTTTTCTTTCTGCAGTATTTCGAGCCACTGTTCATGGCATCGTAACTCTGCCATCATAGCTCCGTTCTGCGTGCATGACAAATCAAAATGTTCGTCTCGACGAGTACATCATTTCATCTCATTGCATCATTTTCTTTTGAGCTCATCTTGATGCCCGAAATGTTGTTGGAAGAGGGCTATGTGATGAATTTGGCAGATCTGTTTCAGCAAATAGCTATTTGTCATTTTTGCCATGATTAATGTGTGCATGCTATGATCCTGAGCTCTACATGTGTTTTGTTATATGCCATGCCATCTTACAGGGGTGCTTGCCATGTATTTTTGTGATATTTGTGGGGACTAGCACAAGCTTGCAAAGTAGCGTAATCAGTAATGCTGTTTTCAGGGACTTAGAATTTGACCAAGTCCTTGTCCTGATTTTGTTGTTATGCCATATGTTCATGTTGTTTCCTAGTGATCTGAGCCTTTTTTGAGGATGGTCAGTAAGGATGTTTTGTTAACATTGTGGTGCTCTATCCATCCATGTCTTTGTTTGCAATTATGGAACACCCTACCTTGAGTCAATCGAGCTCTACTTTTGCTATTTAATGTTCCTGGCAGATTGTTAACTTGTTTAGCGATTTTGCCGAGGATGTTGCTATTGATCCGTGCATGCTATGATGTTGTTCTTGCCATGTCTAGCTTCTATGCCATGTCTTCTTGATGGGTGTATGCTTGGTTTGTCATGTCATGCTTTGTAGTGAGTGCATCGAGCTCGTAAACATGCCTACTTGTTAACTGTTTTGCATGCTCCAGTTTTTCACTAAGTCTGAATCTGTTTATGTTTTTGCCATGTTCACATGCTTGCATTTGTATTTTCTGATCCCTTTTGGCTGAAGGTCACTAAGGGACTTTTGTTAAGTGCTTTGAGTAGCTTCATTCCATGCCTTGCTTTGCCATGATATGTTCCTGTAGCATGTAGTTCTCATGCTCTAAGTGTGCTTCCTGATGATAAATTCCAGACTTGTGTTAATTTCACAAAGTCTGAAACCTGTTATCGTTTGCCCTTTTACCATGCTTGTTTGAACATGTTAATGGATGAATTAGCCGTATCTCAGTGTTCATCTTTTGTCAAGCATTATGAGTGGATCCCTTCCATGTATTTTGTTGCCATGTTTGAGTGCTGTAGCATATTTATCTTGATGCATTTAGAAGGCTACTTGCTGTTTATCGCAGACCGGTGCCATATTTGTTTTGCTTGCCATTTCCAAACCGTGCATCCGATTCCGGTGATCTTTATATCGATTTTAACCGAAATCACCTCACCTTTCCAGTGGCACTCTTGGATTTCCAAGTTGAGGCCAGGTTCAATCATTCTTTGTCAAATCATGCATATCATACCATGTTCGTGTGTTGGTTGTTTACTATGTTGTGTGCTTCTTTCCGGTGTTGCTTCTTCGGGTTGGTTCCGGTAATGTCGTGATTGTGAGGACCCGTTCGACTACGTCCGTTTGTCTTCTTCATGGACTCGTTCTTCTTCCTTGCGGGATTTCAGGAAAGATGACCATACCCTCGAAATCACTTCTATCTTTGCTTGCTTAGTTGCTCTCTCTTTTGCTATCCTATGCTGCGATACCTACCACTTGCTTATCATGCCTCCCATATTGTTGAACCAAGCCTCTAACCCACCTTGTCCTAGCAAACCGTTGTTTGGCTATGTTACCACTTTGCTCAGCCCCTCTTATAGCGTTGTTAGTTGCAGGTGAATATTGAAGTTTGTTCCTTGTTGGAACATGGAGATGTTGTTCCTTGTTGGAACATGTTTACTTGTTGGGATATCACAATATCTCTTATTTAATTAATGCATCTATATACTTGGTAAAGGGTGGAAGGCTCGGCCTTATGCCTGGTGTTTTGTTCCACTCTTGCCGCCCTAGTTTCCGTCATATCGGTGTTATGTTCCCGGATTTTGCGTTCCTTACGTGGTTGGGTTATAATGGGAACCCGTTCATAGTTCGCTTTGAATAAAACTCCTCCAGCAAGGCCCAACCTTGGTTTTACCATTCACCACCTAGCCTCTTTTTCCCTTGGGTTAGGCCAGCCCAAGGGTCATCTTTATTTTAACCCCCCCCCCCGGGCCAGTGCTTGTCTAAGTGTTGGTCCGAAATGGGCAGCCTGCGGGGCCACCTCGGGGAAACTTGAGGGCTGGTTTTACTCGTAGCTTGACCTATCCGGTGTTGCCCTGAGAACGAGATATGTGCAGCTCCCATCAGGATGTAGGCGCATCGGGCGGCTTTGCTGGACTTGTTTTACCATTGTCGAGGATGCCTTGTAACCGGGATTCCGAGTCTGATCGGGTCTTCCTGCTAGAAGGAATATCCTTCGTTGACCGTGAGAGCTTGTGATGGGCTAAGTTGGGACACCCCTGCAGGGATTTGAACTTTCGAAAGCCGTGCCCGCGGTTATGGGCAGATGGGAATTTGTTAATGTCCAGTTGTAGAAAACCTGAAGTTGACCTTAATTAAAATACATCAACCGCGTGTGTAACCGTGATGGTCTCTTTCCGACGGAGTCCGGGATGTGAACGCGGTGTTGGAGTTATGCTTGACGTAGGTTGTTCTAGGATCACTTCTTGATCATAGTTTCTCGATCGTGCTTTGCCTTCTCTTCTCGCTCTCTTTTGCGTATGTTAGCCACCATATATGCTAGTCGCTTGCTGCAGCTCCACCTCATACCTTTTACCCTTCCTATAAGCTTGAATAGTCTTGATCGCGAGGGTGTGAGATTGCTGAGTCCCCGTGACTCACAGATACTTCCAAAACCAGTTTGCAGGTGCCGATGTTACCGAGCAGGTGACGCAACCAAGCTCAAGGAGGAGCTCGATGAAGATCTTGTCCTTTGTGTTGTTTTGTTCTAGTTGATTAGTAGTGGAGCCCAGTCGGGACGATCGGGGATCTGCGTAGCATTTGGGGTAGTCTTCTTTTATTTTGGCTCCATAGTCGGGCCTTTATTGTAACTGGTTGATGTAATGCTTTATTCATGTAATTGTGTGAAGTGGCGATTGTAAGCCAACTATGTATCTCTTTCCCTTATGTATTACATGGGTTGTGCGGAGATTACCTCACTTGCGACATTGCTTTCAATGCGGTTATGCCTCTAAGTCGTGCTTCGACACGTGGGAGATATAGCCGCATCGAGGGCGTTACACCGCGCCTGCACTTGCCCCCTTAGCACCAAAGAGTAAACAAGGACGCTGCGCGCGCTGACGCCTGCCTGGTCTCGATCGTCATGGCTCACGTCACGAGAACCTCGCGAGGTTTGCCCAGCCTTGAACTCTCCGCCCCTCACGAGCCAGCCTGGTGATCCCGCTCCTGAGGAGGTCTTGTGTCGTCCGCCTCGCGAGGCTTGGCCCCTCGTGAGGGTCTTGATTCCTTTTGATGAAGACAGACCGTACAGGCCTGCTAGCGAAGCCACACCATGGGCCGCAGACAGGCAAGTCTGGGGACCCCCGTTCCCAGAACACCGACACACTTCAATAAAACAAAAATAAGTGCGTTCCTAAAAAACTAGAAGTTCAGACTAGTATGGAACTATACAAAAAAATAGAAAACACAAAGAAAAAATCAGATCAAACGAAAAATACCATTCTGTAGTGAGTCTCCACATCTGTTGGCGTAAGCTGATGGACAAAAGGACTTGTGCGGCCAAGGCCACGGCGAAGCAGGGCGGAATAGAACGCAACAATGTTGATGTGGCCCATATCCAATCCTTCCGTGAATACTATGCCATATGCAAGCTGCTGCGCTCGCCCAGCTCGGCCCAAGACCTTGCCCCCACGACGAGCACGACGGGCCTGCGAGCAAGCTGAGCAATCGCAGTGCATCGGCACACCACAACCATGGCCGCAGCAGGAGAGATTCACGCAGGGGCCTGGAGCCATCGCAAAAAAACCTAGAAAAGGAAAAAATAAAGAGAGGCCGGAGAAAGGAGAGAAGTTGTGGCTAGAGGAGAAATGAACTGCAAAGGAAGGGTAGAAGTTGACCTACATTTATAGAAGAGGAATGCAAAAAGGTCAAAACTGAAAATTAAAGGGGAGTTAATGAAAATTATGTTACCAAGAATGAAGGACAATCAATAAAGGCTTATGTTACCAAAGAAAAAGGACCCAAAAAAGGTGTACTTTGACTACAGAAATTCCCACCAACTAACCACAGATCATTAAATAATAATTCTCTAAAAATTATAATCCACAGACCATTTTATGCATGCAGTTCTCCAGAGTATTACCATGAAGTTCACTATTTGTGTGCATGAAGTGCAGTACATGCTCAAAATGAAGAACAAGAGAAGCACTTTCGCGCATTGCACGACGCAGAAAATAGTGCACCTAATGCAGTCCTTAAATGTAAGTCATGCAGTCCGCACCGTTGGCATAAGCAGTCACAACTTTGGCACAAAGAAGGATGCACGCCATGCAAAAAATGTGTAGACTTGTAGCACAACACTACGACCAATGCAGTGCACATAGAGGCAGCAAAGTAGTGCACACCCATACACTAGAAAAAGGATACGTAAGAGGAAAAACAATAAAGAAAAATGCTACCCATGTAGTGCACAAAAATGTAGCGCAAACATGTGTAGTGCGGAATGCGTGCACATGCAGTTCAGAACCATGATCAATGCAGTGCACACCCTTACATTGGAAAAAATACTTAAGAGAGAAAGTACAAAGAAAAAAATTGACCACCATAGGTGCAGCTGGCCCCAGTCAGTCTCGTAGTAGGTCTGCGCCCACAGAAGGCGAGTCGTTCTGAGTCACATTGCATGGGGCCGGGCACACATGGGCCCACAGGTCAGAGGGCATAAAGCAAAGAGCGTTGTGTATAAGCGCCCACATAAGTAACTAGAGGAGTTTGATAACTCTGCCTCGCCAGCGCTTATAAACAGGTCGAGCGCGCCCTACACGGGCGAGCAGGGACTAAATATTAGAGCGCACACACAACGCACCAGGAACCAGTCGTGCTCACAGGCCGACTTGGGCCCAATGCGTCTTCAGTCCCCGAACGCAGGCCCAACAAGGACCACTAAGAAAAAACAATAAGTTCAAAAATAAAACATCAAAGAAAAATGAGAAACATTTTTTAAATTAATAACAACAACCAAAAAATGTGCGTGGGCACTGCCAGAAACTACAGTTCGCTCTTAATAAATAAAACGCAGGAAGCCCGAAGTCAACGTACAAATGCAGTCCGTGACGTACAACAATGTAGTTCGCCACGTGGAAGCACAAAGTATTCTTTTTTCTGAAATGCAGTTCTCTTTCTACTGCAATGCAGTATGGCTAAAATGAAGAATGCAGCCCTATTAGTTAAGCAAAGCAGTCCGACACCCCTACCCACACTACCCTCCATCTATAGAAAAACTGCATTACCATCAAAAATAAAAAAACGAGAAAAAAAGAAAAAGAACTCCATCAAAAAAATAAATGTGCCTACATATGTGTGAATCCTGATCCGATATAATTTAGTGTACGAACAATAAATTTCACTTCCATGCAGTACACTATGTGGACATATGCACTCCTGTTTTGATAGCGAAGAAGTGCACTTACTAGGAAAATTCACCGAAAACACAATCATCACATTTTTTGATAGTTGCATGCATACCTGAACTAGTCACGAAAAAAGAGGCGACGACGTTTCGGATTTCCAACGCACTAACACAGCCTGCTAGCAGAACCTCTCTGCAGTTGCCACGTAACTAAAAACACATCCCCACCACGCTACCACCCCGCTCTACCTCTCCCACGTCCTGTCACAGAGAGCAGGGGAGAAAACACAACTGCTTCGCCCCCCCCAAAACCCCATTGCATCTTCTTCTCCACACTTCCTTTCACTAACCTCTCTCTCTAGAACAAACAGGAGAGAGCAGAGGAGTCATGGCGGATGCACCTCTGCACAAGCAGCGCCGCAGGTACACCAGGGAGCTCCACGACGTCGACCTCCACGGGAACCACAAGCTCCACGTCGTTTGCACAAGCAAGGGTGAAGACATGGACAAGATGCTGTCCACGCTCAGGAGGAAGCTCGGCGGAATGCCCGTCAAACTAGTCGGCGTTGATGTCGAGTACACGTACTACGTGAAGCCACATCGGGCAGCAGTGATCCAGCTATACGTAGAAAAAGAATGCCTTGTCTACCACATCTCTGCAGCTAAAGACAGGTCAAAATAACTATGAATCTGTACTATTTCTTGTCAATATTTATTTTAAATTTTCTTCACTGCAATTGCCAATATTTAAACTTTGGTTCTCATTTTAAAAAAGCGTGGCATATGAATTCGTTGACAGTTTTCATCTGGCTGCATGTATGTCACTCATGTGTTCAATTCATGAATTATATGATCTAGCAATACACGCAGTTTTATTTTGTTTTACCAAATACAAATTATTTGACTGAACAATAGAAAACTGCAACATTACTATACAAAACATGTATGAAATTCAGTTCAAGAATACAAGCATGCACAAAACATGCATTGTTTATGCAATATATTATCAGATTTACTAGTTATGCTAAACAAAGTATTAGCAACTACTCACTGCAACAGATTCAGATATTCATATTGCAGTTTCGTTTCAGAAAAAACAAAAAAACATTGGCAGTTCTAAGAAAATAAACTATGTTAACTCTATACAAACATCTTGCAGGCCAATGGAACTAGACAAATTCCTCATGAATGGTGAGTACACCTTCGTCGGATTTGCCATTGAAGGAGACAAAAGCAAGCTGAAGCTATCTGGTTTGGAGATCAACTCCGACAACTACATTGATATTCAGGTGGAATGGAGAGACCCATACAATAAAAAGAAGTTTGACTCTTTGGCTGATGTTGCCGGTAGGATGATAGACGTTCACTACCATGACATGAAGAAAAAAATTAACCTCAAGGAGGACCATACTCTGTGGGGATTTTGCCCGCTGCCAGAAAAGCTTATCAAGTATGCAGCAATAGATGCATTCGCAACATATGAGTCATGGAGAATCATTTATGATGTCATAATGGGACTGGACAGGGCAAAAAGGGACAAGGAAGCAAAGAAGAAGAAGAACAAGGATGTAATCCAATACAGCAACTAGAAATAATCAGAGCTATGTTTAGTTTCACTTTACTTTAGTCGTTGTGTTGTTCTTTGTTTCATGTATGCAAGCTTTTGATTATGTCCATTGCTTCATATCAAACATTTCTTTTGTAAAAACAATGTCGTTTTAGAATTATCATCAAATTGTCTTTCTGTTGTTTGCTTATGTATCGTCAGTTTGCTTGTGATCAATAGCTTTCACAGAAATTAGTTTGTGTTAGAACAAGTATCCAGACAACTTTGAAAAATTTAATGTGTGATACCAAAACATACTATTCACATACAAAACATTCAAAAACAATGTTAAACAAAAAAAATTAAGAAACCTAACTACAACTCATACGTAAAAAAGAAAGATTAATGTAGTTCACAATGGCAAAAATAAGCAGTACACATGTGTCCACATGCAGTCCACTAATAGTAGTTATAGAAAAAGAAACATTAATATTAATATTTCTAAAAAATATAATCCGCAAACCATTCTAAACAAACGTGAATATAGATCACGGAACAAATATAACGCAGTTCACAAAGTGTATACATGAAGTGCAGTACATGCATAAATGTAGAACGAGAGGAGCTGTGCGGTCTCCGCGGGTGAGGTGGGACTAAATATTAGAGCACACACACAGCGCACCGGGAACCAGCCGTGCTCACAGGCCGACTTGGGCCCAATGCGTCTTACACCCCAACGGACCCAACAAATTCTCACAGCCCAAAAAAATAAAGCCCAACGACGCACAACTAGCAAGTAACTCTAGTACCCCCTCACCTAAAAAAATGCAGTCCGCTGTGCAGTTCGGTATGGGACGGAAGATGTGCTGTCAATAAAGCATTGCAGTTCGCTTAGACGATTATTTTTTCCAGCCAATCAAGAATACTACCACGGTTAGCCCGAGTCAAACCGCCTCCTCCACTTGGAGAATCTTTTCACTTCGCTACAACGGCACAATCCCACGTCACACCCTGGCTTGGTTGACAGGCACACGGGGTGTGACGGACTCGCCTACGCATGCAGTGCCACGGCAGGCCGCGTCGCCGCCTGCTCTGGCTCGTTCCAGGCTCGGCCCCCCGGGGGGGGGGGGGGGGGGGCACGACCCCCCTCCCCATACCCCTGCTCGGCCTCGCGCTAACGCACGTAGTGCGCTTGGTTGACATGCGTAGTGCGGACATTTCTGTTTTCCCAACAATAGGACGCACACAACCCTAGAGCCACACCCCTAAGATAGACAGGAAGGCGACGGGGTGTGACGGACTCGCCTATGCATGCGGCGATGCGGCACACCGCGTCGCCGCCTGCTCCGGCTCGTTCCAGGCTCGGCCTCGTAGGGGGTGGGGAGGGGGGTCCCGACCCCCACTCCTTACCCCCCTGCTCGGCCTCGCGCTAACGCACGTAGTGCACTTCGTTGATAGGCGCAGTGCGGACATTTCTGTTTTTCCAACAATAGGGCGCACGCAACCCCAGAACCACACCCCTAAGATAGACAGGGAGGCGACGGGGTGTGACGGACTCGCCTACGCATGCGGCGCCGCAGCACGCCGCGTCGCCACCTGCTCCGGCTCGTTCCAGGCATGACCTCGCGCGACCCTCCTCCCCACCCCCTGCTCGGCCTCGCGCTAACGCACGCAGTGCGCTTGGTTGACAGGCCCAGTGCGGACATTTCTGTTTTTCCAACAATAGGACGAACGCAACCCCAGAGCCACACCCCTAAGATAGACAGGGAGGCGACGGGGTGTGACGGACTCGCCTACGCATGCGGCGCCGCGGCACGTCGCGTCACCGCCTGCTCTGGCTCCTTCCAGGCTTGGCCTCGCAGGGGGGTGGGGAGGGGGTCACGACCCCCCTCACACCCCCTGCTTGAACTCGCGCTAACGCATGAAGTGCGCTTGGTTGACAGGCGCAGTGCAGACATTTCTGTTTTTCCAACAATAGGAGGCACGCAACCCCAGAGCCACACCCCTAAGATAGACATGGAGGCGACGGGGTGTGACGCACTCGCCTATGCATGCGGCACCGCGGCATGCCGTGTCGCTGTCTGCTCCGGCTCGTTCCAGGATCGGCCTCGCAGGGGGGTGGGGAGGGGGGTCATGACCCCCCGTCCCACCCCCTGCTCGGCCTCGCGCTAACGCACGTAGTGCGCTTGGTTGACAGGTGCAGTGCGGACATTTCTATTTTTCCAACAATAGGACGCACGCAACCCTAGAGCCACACCCCTAAGATAGACAGGGAGGCGACGGGCTGTGACGGACTCGCCTACGCATGCGGCACCGCAGCACGCCGCGTCCTCGCCTGCTCCGGCTCGTTCTAGGCTCGGCCTCGCAGGGGGTGGGGAGGGGGGTCACGACCCCCCTGCCACCCCCTGGTCGGCCTCGCGCTAACGCACGGAATGCGCTTGGTTGACAAGCGCAGTGCCGACATTTCTGTTTTTCTAACAATAGGACGCACGTAACCCCAGAGCCACACCCCTAAGATAGACAGGGAGGCGACGGGGTGTGACGGACTCGCCTACGCATGCGGCGCCGCGGTACTCCGCGTCGCCCCCTGCTCTGGCTCGTTCCAGGATCGGCCTCGCAGGGGGGTGGGGAGGGGGCCTCGCGCTAACGTACGCAATGCGCTTGGTTGACAGGCGTAGTGCGGACATTTCTGTTTTTCCAACAATAGGACGCACACAACCCCAGAGCCACACACCTAAGATAGATAGGGAGGCGATGGGGTGTGACGGACTCGCCTACGCATGTGGTGCCGCGGCACGCCGCGTCGCCACCTGCTCCGGCTCGTTCCAGGCTCGGCCTCGCGGGGGGGTGGGGAGGGGGGTCACGACCCCCTCCCCTCTACTCGGCCTTGCGCTAACGCACGCAATGCGCTAAGTACGGGGAATACAGGAGCAATACAAATCTATAGACAACTAAGAAAGGGGGCCCCCAACCCCCCACCTTACCAGTACAAACAATAAAAAACCGACTGCAGGACGCAGCTTTAGGCAAAGCAGTGCATTTGGTTAGGCAAAGCAGTGCAGTATCATAAAGCAATGCAGTTTCGGATACACACATGAATACAGGGTCTGTGGCAAGTGCAGCACAAAATTGTAGACAAATGCAGTGCTTTTTGTTGGACGAAAAAGTTCGGCATCACATACAATGCACTTTATGGGACACGTATGATACATATAAGCGTGACAAATGCCAGTTCACGCAGAACGTGGTCGTCAACAAAATAAAAATATACACATATATATACTGTATGAGTTATTTATATAAAATACACATACACATACAAATTCGTCCATATACGCTGCTGCAAAAAGCAGACGAAAACACAACAAATAGAAAAAAGTATTTTCATACATTATCTGGCTTAGACAACACACAGTACAAAACATGAACCCTAGTTCTTGTCCATACACAGGCTTTTGCCTAGTAGAAACAAATGCCAAATGACTATTACTGCATCTGCGAGTTACTGCATCTGCGACTGCGTCTGCGATTGCGACAGGGAAGTAAGCCCGAGGTCTGCAATCAGATATCATAGCTCAAGCGGCATGTCTTCATAATACAACATGTTCAAAGGATTGAACAACAGTTGGAACATGTACTCCGCCTTCCAATCTTCAGCAGCAGGCTGAAAAAAGAAAAATTTAAAAATGCAAACTAGTGATTAAAAAAAGGTTGTCATGAAGAACAAAAAGTGAAAAAGTAAAAATGATAATAATAAAGTAACAAGAAAAAGAAGAAAACAGAGAAGGTGTTATGTCGGATTTGATGATTTTCTCAACTAGACGTTGGCCGTCATACAATTGCGTCACCCCCAGAACATAGATTCCGCACTCGTTTGCTCCCTGCACTTACACGACCGGGTAAGAGGGCTTCTCTGTCAATTTAACCTAGTCAAGGTGGTTCTTAGATTTATACATTTTTTCACCATAAATCGCCTTCAGCAGCTGAGTCGTCCTCCTCATCTGGCAAAAAAAGGAAGCACAAAGTAAAAATAACACACATCACAGATCAAATTACTATTCAGACGAACCAAAAAATACAAAGTTGTTCTCAACGTCTAGACAGTCCCTCTTTTAAATGCACGTGAGGTCATTTCCTTTTATGTACTTTTTTACACATATTAGGGGTGTGTGTGAGAAAATGCAGTTCTGTCACGCATATGTTGCAGTGCACTTCATAAATAAGTGTGGTTCTATGTGTGCTAACATTGCATGTGCAGTTTATAAAAAAATGCAGTAGCAGAAACACAAAAAAGCTTTGCACTTAGCAAGAAAAAATGGCATACCACTTCAGTGCAATCTGCGTGGTAGTCAGTCCTGCGCCACTTTGTCATGACATCAGGATGGCCAGTGTACTTCCTAGTGTCATGGATATCAAACGCCTAGCGATGCTAGTTCATCGTGTATAAGGAATAATGACCATCACTACAAAAAAGACACATCCGTGATATTTTGGGCCGAACAATTTTTTTTCTGTCATACATATGACACTTCTATGACGATAATTATGACAAAACCCGGTATCATCATAGATGTGGCGGGCTCCTACTTCTATGACAAAAAGTCATGACAGAAAATGGGCTTTTCGTCCTGGGCGAGCCGGAGACGCGGCTGCATGACATTCTTTGGACCGTCCATGATGGAAAAAAACATGGTAGAAGCGTGGGGGGGATTTCGGGGAGTTCCCAGTTACGGTGGGAGGTCGGGGGCCGAGCGATGCGCGTTTCTCTCGTACACGTACGTGTGTGTGTGCGAGGCGTTGGCTCTAACTAAACCCGAGCGAGGCGTTGGACTCTAACTGAACCCGAGCGATTGCACTGCAGGCTACGCGTTACTGAACCCGAGCGATCGATCGATGGATGTTAACTGAACCCGATCGAGCGATTCCTTCGCTACTGCTGCTAACTGAAGCCGATCGATGCTGCCTCTGGGATGAACAGTGAGCGTTGCAGGGGGGGGGGGGTTGGATGAACAGTGAGCGGTGGCGTTGCCTCTGGATGAACGGGACCCCGTGGTGTGGTGGAGGGCTGGATGAACAATAGACGGTGGAGGGGTGCCCGTGGAGGGGTGGTTGAATAGGACCCCGTGGTTTGGAGGGCCGGATGAACAGTAGACGATGGAGGGGTGACCGTGGAGGGGTGGTTGAACAGTAGCCGATGGAGTAGCGCGCGGTGGAGACTGGATGAACAAGAGCCCGTGGATGTTGGAGGAGGTTGACGGTAGCCCGTGGAGGCTGGAGGAGGTCGACGGTGGAGATGAACAGTATCCCGTGGAGTCCCGTTTTGCGGTACGCCACACCCCTCCCGATGAACAGGACCCCCGTTTCGACCGTAGGAGGTCCGTTTCCTCCGTTTTGTGGTACGCCACACCCCTCCCGATCAACAGGACCCCTGTTTCGACCGTAGGAGGTCTGTTTCCTCCGTTTTGCGGTACGCCAGACCCCTCCTGATGAACAGGATCCCGTTTCGAACGTGGCCGGTCGAACACAAGGCCGTTTCCTCCGTTTTGCGGTACGCCAGGCCTTGTTTCCATCGCCTGTTCCATCCAAGCCCTCCCGATGAACACGACCACACATTCTGTTCCGACCCAGCCGGTTGGCTCCCACGCGTTTCGTTGCCTCCCGATGAACACGACGCGTTCCGTTGCCTCCCCATGAACACGATGCATTCCGTTGCCTCCCCATGAACACAACGCATTCTGTTGCCTCCCCATGAACACGACGACGATGTTGTTTCTCCGTTCCGGCCCAGCCATGTACACGAGCCCTGGTCGTACGTATGCGCGAGTAGGCGTTCGAGACCCTGCCCGTATGTATGTACGTGGCCGTATTTTCTTTCTTGCACCCTGGTCGTTGTACGTACGTGTACATGCTACGTGCGTGCCTCTACTACAACACGTGCGCGCCTCTACATCGACCAGTATATATGTACGTACACGTTCATGACCAGAATGACAACGCTACGTATGCTTCGACCAGGTGGGTCCCGACTGTCAGGCACTTCCTTTCCTGCGAAGATGTAGCTGGTGGGTCCCAGCAGTCAGGGGGGCGAATCATTTTGTTTTTTTTGCCCGGTCGCACTTCCTTGCGTGCGAAGATGTAGCTGCTGGGTCCTAGCAGTCAGGGGGAATCATTTTTTTTGCCCGGAGGCACTTCATTGCGTGAGAAGATGTAGCTGGTGGGTCCGAGCAGTCAGGGGGGCGAATCATTTTTTACGGACGCACTTCCTTGCGTGCGAAGATGTAGCTGGTGGGTCCCAGCAGTCAGGGGGGCGAATCGTTTTTTTCAGACGCACTTCCTTGCATGCGAAGATGTAGCTGGTGGGTCCCAGCAGTCAGGGGGAAACGTTTTTTTTTGCAAAATACGGTGGCCCGTCTGGTGGGTCCCCGCTGTCAGGTGGAGGAATAATTATTTTTGCACATAATAAGGAGGCACTTCCTTGCTACGACCATGGACCCGGCTGTCAGCCTCTCCACATACAGTCCACATCCGATGGAAGCCATTCCTTGACCACGTTGACCACGCCGCACCGAGAGCACCAGGGCAGTGGACAACGGCGAGGCCTAGGAAGGGGACGACGTGGAGCCGGGGAAGACGCGGCAGTGGATGCCCATGCATAGAGGAGTATGAGGGTTCATTCGTTCGGCTGCGGTGTGAGGCTGTCGTCGCCACAGAATAATAGGGGGTGTGGGTGCATAGAGGGATGGCCTGGCCAGCGGTGGGAGTTGTAGGGCGGTGAGGCCTCCGCGTCATCACAGCCGGCCACGGGCGGCAGGAGCAGGCGGCACGACCAGCGCTGCTTTGGGCGGCTGAAGCAAGAAGACCAGAGGTTGAAGAAGCACTACGGCTGTTGGATGGACATCGTACGGTCACTGGAGCTAGAATCGTTCATATATTGACTAAAGTTGACAAAGGCCTCCGTCCCAGTCAACTTAGTAGGCCCACAAGTCAGCCTCCCACCAAGGTGGGTCCCAGGTAGCAAGGGGTATTCATTTTTTTGTGCGTAATAAGGAGGCACTTCCGATGGGTCCGAGCTGACAGTGGGGGGAACGTTTTTTGCCGGCCACGGGAGGCGGGAGTAGGCAGTCACGCCGGCGCTGCTTTGGTGGCTGGAGCAAGAAGATCAGAGATTGAAGAAACACGACGGCCGTTGGATTGACATCCAACGGTTACGTCTGCTAGAATCGTTTGTTGACGTATATAATAACTAAAAAAATCTTGCATACGCATCAACTAAACAGGCCCACAAGTCAGACCACTCCCTCTTTTTTTAATAATTTATATATAGCTCATGGCAACTTCTTATGAAATTTATTGCAGTCGTTTTTTTGGTTGGCCAGGGCCAATTTCACATATTTCTGTGGGTTCCAAACTATTTTTAATACCGAAATGTCGAGCCAGATTTAAAGTACTTTGAAGATATATTTAAATTAGGTTAATGCCCAATGAAATAGGAACCTGAAAATGTGAAATTTTTTTAGAAATTATAAAGTAATTGCCAATTTGTCATCTGTTTTTATATTTACAACCCATTTCATATTACTTTCAAGATTTGCATGCGTCTTGAAAGAGTTGCAGCCCATCAGGGCGTAGAAAAATAAGTAGGCCTGGATTGGGTATTCTTCAGAAAAAAATAAACGGGGCTCATTTTCGTAAAGAAAAAATAGCTGGGCTGGTCACATGGTGAACATAAAATATAAGCCTAGGCTAGACAGGCCACAGCCTAGTTTAAACCCTACTCCGTCTCAACAATACCAAACAAAAAAATACTGCTCGAGTAGCTACGTCCCAGGTGTCAGCCAATCTTGTGTTGTTCTCTTGTCTATTGACTATACACGCTCACAATGTCGTGGGTCCCAGATGTTAGGAAAACACTAGGAGGAAGCATTTTATTTTTCCATACACTGACGTGGTGGGCCCCTACTGTCATCCTCTACATGTACTTCTGTCGATTCCTGTTGTTTGTTGACCATGTTGACAACACGAGAGGGCGGCGTCGCTGCGAGCGCACCAAAGCGCACGGAGGACGTCGGCGTTAACGATTTTGGAGACGATGGGGCGGCAATGCGTGCGCTTCGCCAGCCGTGGGAGGCGGAAGCAGGCGGCCCCGCCGACGCTGGTTTGGTTTTGGCGGCTGGAGGAAGACAGAACTGAAGAAACACGACAAACTAGAAAAGCAGCAGGAGTACTTAACAACCTAAACTGAAACCAGCAGGGGCACTTAACAACCAAAGCTGAAAGCAGTATGAGTACTTATACAGGTTCAACCATACAAAGCACGCCTCGAATAGTGCTACTTTGCCTACAGTTAACCAAGGGTGAGGCCGCCAAGCCCCAGAACAAGGCCCAGGCACCACCCCACGCATCCACAACCTTCTGAAAGCAGCTTCATCTCGCAACATGGTCAATAAACAGGATATTCGCTTTAGAGCCGTGGAAAAGCATGAACATAATTTTCTATCCTATTCTCCAAGATGGACGGGCCTTCATTATTTGAGACCACCCATGCATAAGTATATTTTCACCTCCAAGGGGAATTGAGTAGGTCGACATAAATATCATGTTGTGACCAAGCGCAAGTCTGACCCGACCATGGTCAGGCATCTGTATAGGAACAATAGAACTCGGCAGTTCCTGTTTCAAGAAGATCACAACTGTAAAATTGTGTATAAGCAATAGTTTATGAGCAACAAATATAACGGAAAATAGCTCGTACCATAAGTTTCTTGACATAGTTGGACCTGTTCAACGAGTGTAGCAGTGGCACACATATCCCACGTGGCCTTCCACCATTGAAACGCCCCACAAGGACCTCAAGACGATCAATAAAGTGTAGGAACTTGTGGATGTCGATCCAGTCAACTTCAGTGCCATTAGTAATAGCCGAGTTATTACAGAGTAACAAACGAGCAAACTGCTTAACTCTGAAAAACCTACACGTGCCACCAATTATAAGAAAATATTAGTTAGAAGTAGCATCTTCGTGAGAGATTCGTTGCTACTTCTAAAGTTAAATTGTGATTAGTTAGACAGAATAGGTGGATTAAGAAGTAATCGAGGCAACAAGCAAGAACCAGATACAAAACTAACATGGATGAACAATTGGAACGATGTCGGGGTGGAAGATCGCAGTGAAGATGAGACCAGGTTCTGCTATTTCCATCAACATTCGTGCACCAACTTTCAGTCTGTAACACTTGAGAAAGTTTATCCAAGTTCGGCCATCAAAAAAGCAGCGATCTTCTTGGTTCATGAACCCAACTCGGAACTTATATCCATGGCTTGTCTTCACTGTGACCATTAAACTAGTGTATTCAGTTATGGCAAGGTCGAGCATCTTGGGTACATGTGTTCTGGCAGAGAAAATAATACACTGCAGGAAAAATAATATGAGAACACAGCATGTTCAAAAACCCCCACCCTCCCAGACAGAAAATAGGATTCTAGGAACATATTGTGCGCATTTCAAAATGTTGTGTTAGGATGAGAAGGAACAAGTGTGGCGTCTCGCCGAGGGCGCAAAAACCTGTAGGGTACTTACACTTTGGGCACTACAAATGAAACACAGTAGATTCAGTAGGAAGAAAAATGCATCAACGGCGGCGGCTGCCATCCTAGGATTACCTGCGACCAAGGGACTTGGATTTATCGGGGATGGATGAAGAATTCGTACCTGGTTCTCCATGAGAAAACCCTATGCAATTGCCGAGAGGGGGTTTTCTCTGAACAAGCAGATGAGGGATAAGGGGATTCAGGCCCAGTGAAATATTGCCGCTTCGTCCGTCCAGCTTACTGCTAAAGCTGGAAAGGGGGGGTTGTGATTTGACGGCTCATTAGGCATTACTGCGGCGCTACGACCGGGGTGTTTCTACCGTGAAGTTGTGCACTCTAATTTGTGCATATGGCACGTGGACCCCGTTGCCAGTTGCCCCACATATCAGCGAAAGGATGTAGAAAGACAGGAGTAACTAGTTGCACATAAATATATTTTTTGACAGAGAGATACTCCCTCTGTAAAGAAATATATAAATATTTTATATCACAGGCTCACCTTGCCGAGAAATATACTCCCTCTGCAACGCACGGGCATTATGGGGGTTCAGCTGAGAATATAATACTCAGATAGGCTCACGGTTCTGGACTTTGGGCCGCAGGCCGACCCTGCATGTTTGGGGGCCCATGTGTTCTACCTCAGCGCTTTTCATATTGCAAGCGATCGGTACGGCGCTGGTTTTAGATGTTGTCGCAAGGAGAATACACAAAATTGAATAAAGCACGACAGCTGTTGGAATGAAATCGAACGACAGTTCCTAACTAGCAATCAGAGTTGCAATTCTATCAACGATATACCATGTGATAAATAATACTATCATACTACTTATACACACAGGACACTTGTTTCACCATGCCAGATTATTACATCAAAATCTCTCGGAGGATAGATCAGTTCGGCAGTTGCGTGCTGCTACTGAAGAATTTCAAAGTTGATTTGGACCAGCTCTCCATGCCGAGAAAGTTCGATTTTGACATCATCCCCTACCGCAAGATATGATTTAGATTTGAACCTTGAACATCCTTTAGCATCAATGATAATGCGACCATCCTTTGTACTTACGGTATATTGAGCAGGTTCATTCACACCAAGGCTATGCATGGTAAGAGAAACTTGGCCGCGATCGCCCGGATTGTTGAACGACTCCCCGTTGCTCTAGGAATTCTCTGTTTGCAAACAAGAAGACATACCCAAACAGTTAGATCAACACAGTGAATCATGTGAAACAACATGGAAAGAAAAAAAACAAAGCACTTGGGCGGCCAATGCTTACCAAGAAGGTGGACATGTCGGTTTTTGTAAGGACTTTGGTATATGAAGTGCGAACTACAGCCCAGTCTGTTGCCGGTGCAACTGCACAGGCCAGAGCAGATGCAGGTGAAAGTGTTGGTGCAGGTGTCGTACCAGCTGCTGCTGCCGGAGATGGTGCTCCTTGTAGAGCTGGTGCCGGTGTCGGAGCAGGTGCCGGTGTCAATGCCTGATCCTCCGGTAGATCAGACTGATCTGCTGACGCGGTCGGTGCCCAATCCTCAGTTGGATCAGACTGAGCTGCTGCCGCTGTCAGTGCTAGAGCAACTGCCGGTGCTTGATCTGTGCGATACAACGGCGATCGTGTCTGGTCTGCTATGATCAGCTTTCTAACTTGACTAGGATCCGTGACAGTGATCTAGTTTTTTTCTTCATTTCTTTTAAACACGAAAAGGACTAATTGTGGCGTTTTTGTTAAACCAAACTACAGTTCATCATAGGGATTCAGCTTGTACTCAGACAACAGAGTGATCCAATTTTTTCCAGTAATATAAGTGATGGACAGTGCCTTCGTTACTGACACGACATAAGAAGTGAAACCTGCAAAAATAGCCATCGTAGAGCAAACCAAACGGTTTATTCTGTGATGAATGTCACATGGCAAAACCTGCATCGTAAAATTGTAGGAAAAGAAAGAAAACATGACATTAAATCAGTAAGATTTAGACAGTAAATCAATAAGATTTACTTGATGTGACATGAGTGAATCCTTACCAGGAAATCACTATGTTGAAGTACTAAATAGAAGATTGATCGTCCAACTACGCGTGGCATGCAGGGGGCCCGCCTACTCCCACAAGCAGGACAGTCCAAAGGTCGTGACAAATCGTATGGACCGAACATCCATGGGACTGGAAATCCTGGTGGGTTTGATAAACACTGCAATGCATACAGATATTGGAGTGTAACCATAATTGATAAACCGTCCTCACAAAAAATATGATCTGGATACTTCAAAATATACAGACTGAATTGAGTGGACAAACATTAACATAGACCGTTCTCAGGACTGACCACACACCAAAATAGGCAGTACTAATAAACAATACAGGGTTCACAAACACAAATCAAGTACTGAACAATAGTACTTACTACAGATAAGCAAAGTTGCACTAACTAAACTCTGCAGACTATTTCTTGCCACCGACCTACGGGATGAACCCCACATAATGGACTAGGCCATGGACTTCGTGTGAGATGCCTACATGCACCATCACCATCTTGTCAACCTTGGAGAACCTAACAGAGTGGTCTTTCCACTCATAAACATGATGATGAAGACAGGCCGCATCAGATTTGTTGGGAAGCTTTACAAGAACCACACCATTCATAATCGAAGGCACAGCCAGGAAATTGTTGTGGTCAAGTATAGCCTCGAGAACACGCCTGGCAACAATGCTACAGGAAAACACTAGTTCGGGACACGTGGCGACAAGGACACAGCAGCTAGATAGTTCAGCAGTAGAACTCATCATCAGGTCTTCCAGTTCACACGGCATGACTTTGAGAACTTCATCTCCACCGCGGACCTGGTTCTAATTCAAACAGAAACCATATTTTATTACTACCTCCGTTCAGAAATATAAGATGATTTTCGATATTATACTCCATATATGACTACATATACGCACAGAAATGAGTGAACAAAGACACTAGAACATGTCTTCAAAGGCATGAGAGCAGAGGGATTACATGCAATATCCATAACACAAGTTACTGAGGCAAATATACCCTCTTAAAAGGTAGCATTGATGTTCATAAAGTACTCCCTCCGTCCCAAAATTCTTGTCTTAGATTTGTCTAGATACGGATGTATCAAGTCACATTTTAGTATTAGATACATCCGTATCTAGACAATCTAAGACAATAAATTTGGGACAGAGGGAGTAGTTAAAATTAGTCTATAAGAAATCAGGGTCAACCTCTCGCATGTTTTGGTCAAGAGAGGAATTTAGAACCATCATTTGGCACACTAAAATCACATGCAAGATCACCCAGAAATTTGTACTACCAGTACTAGTACTGCGTGTTAGATGAAAAAACACGATCAAGATCGAGAAAAAGATCATCAACAAGAGACATTACCTGGACTTGCTTAATGAGGGATCCAGGAGAGGGGGGCTTGGACAGGGCGATGGCTTTGAGCTTGTCTGCGGTAGTCTCGGTGGGGTGCTTGCGCTTCTTCGTACCATGAGCCTCGATGGTTTCGGCCAGAGCCATAGACATCACGTCGGCCGGTGCTCCGGCATCCATCCAAGAGAGGAAGCTGAGAGAGAAGAGTGAAAGGAGGAACGAGATGAGGGAGAAGCGAAGTGAGTGAGGGTTTTCTTCAAGAGAGGAAGCTGAGAGAGAAGAGTGAAATGATGGTTGCTTCGTCCGTCCAACTTACTGCTGGAAAGGAGGGGGTTTTGTGATTTGATGGCTCATTGGGCTTTACTGTGACAGTTCGATCGGGGTAGTCTACCGTCACTCTACTACGGAGTAATTTAGTGCATGGCTGGTGGACCCAGGTGCTGGCTGTCCCACACATCGATGAAAGTGAGTAATTTAGTGCATGGCTGGAGGAGGATCCGCACGGTAGAGCGTGTCCACTGTTTTTCTGAAGAAAAAAATGAATACAGCAAGCGTTTCCACTCTTACAATGGAGGAGTGCGAAACACGGCAGCCACTTGAACATACACATTGCTCCTACTACTAGGCATGTGCAGTGGTTCATACGTCAGTACTACACAATCTAGTTGCTAGTGTAGTAAGATATGACGATAACAAATGATGTTGTGCGCATGTCAACTACTCCTATATGTAACATAGTACCGCGTTTTCGACTGTCCGGTCGAGAATGAACGGTGAGATCAATGTTAACAGAACTAGGTCCACAGCGCACGGAGAGTACGGTGCTACAATACTCCACGAAACATGAACCATATGAAGCACGAATAGTGTTAGGCAGGGTGTATGAAGGGTGCACGGGATGGGAGCAAAAGTTCCCTTCTCGACCCACTTTTGGGTGTTTGGCAGAGTGCATGAAGGGTGCATGAGTCCACACTAGTAGGTTGAAAAAAATACACGAAGAGGAAACAACTATATTGAGATGAGAATGCAACCAAACACACCCACACGCTTTGTGCCACAGTGACTGATTTGCACCGTCTAAGTTTTATCCAACGGTCATGTTGCGCCAAGACATGGACATGCCCATGCAGAGGACGCCTAAACACCACCGAAGTCATGTCTGTGTTCTGGGAATGGGGGTCCCCAGACTTGCCTGCCTGCGGCGTGGCTCAAGCGGGGGCCCAGCGCGGCCCATCTTCATCAGCTCAAGCTCAAAGACCCTCGTGAGGGGACAAGCCTCGCGGGGCGGACGACAGGAAGCTTCCTCAAAGGCAGCCTCATCAGACAGGCTCGTGAGGAGGCGGAGAGATCAAGGCAGGGGTACCTCGCGAGGAACCCGTGACGCAAGCCGTGACGATCGAGACCAGGCGGGCGCCGGCCTGCGCAGTGTCCTTGTTTCCCCTTTGGTGCAAAGGGGGCAAGCACAGGCCAAGGCATCAGGCAAAGGTTACCATTCCAGTGCAATGAGACCAAGACCAGCAGGACGGTAGGACGGAGGTCACCGTGGAGCCCAAGACAGCGTCATCGCCAGTGCTTTTGGCAGCCGAAGACCACCTTTGGTCAGGATAACTTGTACTAGATGTTCCCCTTCGAAATGGCCAATTGTTGGCGCCCTTCCCGCTCATTATTTGGGGAGAGGCCAAGGGCCTCTATAAATAGAGCTAGCCACCACAGAGTAGAGACATCTAGACACCCCAAGAACATCAAGAGATCTGGTAGAACCCTAGCAGAGAGAGAGAGAGAGGCGATGAACTCACCCTAGCAGTTCATCGCACCAGCTCAAGAACACCTCTCGCGAGGCTGTTCTTCCCTTGTACTGTCCATCATCAGCCCCAGAGGCAATCCACCACACCACACACTGGAGTAGGGTATTACACCACAACGGTGGCCTAAACCAGTATAAACCTCGTGTCTCTTGTGTTGTTCATCATTTTCATCTTAGTTCGCATGAGAGGATCAGACGTAGATCGGTAGGGGAGAGATCTCCGCGCGCACCCCAGTGTTCGAACCTCAAGGGTCTGCCGGAACCCGAAACCCGACATTTGGCGCGCCAGGTAGGGGTGCGCCGGAATCTTCCTTCCGCTTTTCGCGTGTGATCTTCCGTCGTGTCCATGGCTGACGCTCATCGGGCTCGCGCCGAGCGCAGGGCTGCTCGCGCCGCTCGCGTCACCCAGACGGCGCCCGTCGGCGGCCCCCCTTGTCGTTCCCCTTCGCCCGCCGCCAACGCCGCCACCGGCCCGGCGGGGAACGAGCAGCAGGCCTCGTCCTAGCACCCCTCGGTGCGGCGGGATGGCCGCACCGCCACCACGTCGCTGACTCCAGCTGGCTCATCGTCACATGCCCGTCGCGCACGCCTCACTGCTCTTGGCGCGGGAGCTCCTGCACTATCGCCCCGTCGACGACCTCTACGAGGACTGGCTCGCCCGCATCACCGAGCTCGTTAGTGCGCAGGGGGCTCCCCCTTGCGGTCCCTCTCGCTGCCTCGCCCTCCGTCCCATGCAGGGGGCGAGGATCAGGAGGCGCCTCCGCCGCCTCCTCCCCAAGAAGGTGCCTTGGCTCCAAGGCGCGCAGCCCCAGGGCGAGACCCTCCACTTCCGGCGCCTGTGCAGCAAGAAGGGATCTGCCAAGAGATCACACGTCCTCGGGAAGGTGCTCGCGCGCTCCCAGCGCCAGCGCGCCAAGATCGCGCCCCAGCGCCTCCACGACAAAACCCCGCGTTGCTCCCAGTGGCGGCGCGTGGTGACCCGCAAGAACGAGTCCAGCACCAGCAAAGGGCGCCGGTAGCCATGGCGGGCTGCCTCGCCTTCACCCCCGAGCTGCGCGGCGTCACATGGCCAGGCAAGTTCAAGCCTGACCTCCCTCCCCGCTACGATGGCACAGCGGAACCCGCGGAGTTGGGTATCGTAGCCGCCAACGGAGACGAGAAGGTCATGGCGAATTGGTTCCCCATGGTGCTCAAGGACGGCGCCCGCACCTGGCTCCTGAACCTGGCTCCCGGCACAATCTCCTCCTGGAGCGAGATGCGCACCCGCTTCATCGCCAACTTCCAGGGCACTCACGACCGACCCCCGGCCATGAGCGACCTGCACCGCATCAAGCAACAGCCAGGAGAAACCCTGCAGAAGTACATCCAGCGCTTCAACTACGCTCGCCTCAAGATCCCCAAGGTGACTAAAGAAGCCATCATCTCAGCCTTCTCTGACAGCGTGCGCGACATCAAGATGAAGGAAGAGCTAGCAATCCATGAAGACCTGTGCACATCCCTGGAGCTGTTCAACTTGGCGACCAAGTGCGCCAGGGCTGAGGAAGGGCGTCTCTCCCTTCTCAAGATCCCGGCAGCCGACCCGGAAGAAAATAAGCTCAAGTCCAAGGACGTGAAGCACAAGGGGGTTGTCGTGCTAGCAGCGGAAACGGACACCAAGCGAGGCAGGGATCAGCCTGAGTCATCCAAGGGCGGACGGTACTGCGTGTACCACAACCTCCACACCCACAACACCAACGAATGTCAAGAGCTCAGAGCCGTGCGAGATGGGCGAATCAGCCGACGCCCAGAGCGCAACGACAGGGGCTATGGCCGAGGAGGAGGAAGAGGCGGTGGAGAATGGGAAGACCGTGGCCTTCGCCAGGGATGGCGTGACCGCCCTCACGAGGACCACTGGCGGGACCAGCCTCGTGAGGACCATCCCCATGGCAACGCAGGCCTCCCTCCTCTGCCGCCTCCACCGAGGAGGAACGAAGATCAACACCAAGACAATGGGGCTGGGGGCTTCCAAGAGCCGCGTGCAATTGCTTGCATCCTGGGCGGCGCCCAGGCCCCAGCCTCACAACGCATCTTCAAGCAGTTTGCTCGCGAGGTGAATGCAGTCCTTCCCAAGCTTGAGGCCACGCGACCTCTCAGGTGGTCTTCAAGCGCGATCACATTAAGTTCCGCAGACCAGCTCAAGTGTGGGGCAACGTCCGGACTCCTCCCGATGCTTTGCTCCCCAGTCATCAGCAATGTGCAGGTCACCAGGACCCTCATCGATGCCGGAGCAGGACTCAATGTCTTGTCCGTCGAGATGTTCGACAATCTCCAAGTGCCATATGACCAGCTTCAGCCGACCAAGCCTTTCTCAGGAGTCACCGATGGTTCCACTGTTCCAATTGGGCAGGTTCGCCTTCCGGTCACCTTGGGGCAACGCAACAACTACCGCACCGAGCTCATCGACTTCGACGTCGCTCACATCCGCCTGCCGTACAACGCCATCCTCGGGTACCCAGCCCTAGCCAAGTTTATGGTAGTGACTCACCATGGTTACAATGTCCTCAAGATGCCAGGAAGCGGTGGAGTCATCGCTGTACCCTGTGAAGAAAGGGACGCAGTGTGCTCGCTCGAGCGTGCGTTCCAAGTCGCAGCAATCGAAGACCCAGATCGCAGGAGCGGGAGGCCTCCCGAGGCGACCCTCAAGAAGAAGACCTCACCTGGCCAGAGCCACAAGGAAGCAGGCACCTCCGGAGGTATTGCATCAGGATTCGCGCCCGATCAGGGAGCGTCGCCCTCTCGTGCATAGGAAGGCGTGCCCAGCGCCCTCCTCAGGCAGGGCTTGGGGGCTCTCTCTTGGACAGCCACCGACCTTGCCAAGGTCGCGGGGGAGGCACTCGGGCACCACTTGGAGGGGTGCTTTCAGGCACGCTTCCCTCAGAAAGGTACAAGTCAAAGGAGACCAAACCCTCAGGAGTTCATCGCAAGGAACACCCAAGAGCTACAAGAGTCCAGAGTCATGCGCGGCAGCCGTCGCTTACCTGCCGTGGCCCCACATCCAGGCGAGGATGGAGGACTACGCGTCTGCGTCGACGTACCAGGGCTCAACCGAGTTGCGTCCCAGGAGTGCCTATGGCCTTCAGCCGTAGGGCGCTGCGTGGGACCACCCCACAGCTACGTTCGCATGCCCTTCGGCCTGCCGAGCGCGGTCTCCGCACATCAGCGCCTGTTGAGGAGCATTCTGGAGGCTCAGGAGGTCAGGCATCACGCGGTACTGACGGAGGTGGTGATGGTCCCTGAAGACCTGCACGTGCCACCAGAGCCTCCCAAGGCCCATGGGCCTGGGGGCTCATGAGGGCCGACATCTTCACTGCGCATCGCTCACTTCCTCAGCATCACTTCATCTTCAACAGCACCATGTGACATCTTTCAGAGTTCTACTTTCAGCTAGGAGCGCCCACAGGGCTGCACCATTCCCAGGCCGCGTGGGTCCGTCCTCGCGGCATGTATCCATTTTGTTTACGCTCTTTACTTACCCTGTTGGGGGCGCCCCTCGGGCTGCATCATCCCCATGCCGCTCGGGCCCGACCCAGCAGCGGTTGCTTTTACCTGCGCTTGCTTTAAATTGGATTTCCTCCTATGTGCTTAACATACCTGACCTAATCACCTGCTCGATCGATGCCTATTTGAAGAGCCGCTCGCTCTGGCACGGCACGTGTGCACGGGTCCGTCCCTGCAACGTTGATAAACCTGAGTGGTCGAGCTCTAGCCGCGGCAGCCCCGCACGGCGCCACCTCACGAGGCCCTTAGTGCCCTGACCGCTCCCTCGGAGTGACCATAGGTTGGTCGGTGACCGTAACGACAGGCCTTGTTTCTCCTCATGATTGGTGTGCAGGACCTACTCCAGGAGCAACGTTGGGGGCATCGTGAGCTCTCTCTCCCTCTCTTCGGCACGGACCGCTTGCACGTTAAAAGGGGGGTACCTGAGCATCGCGACTCATGGGCTCCTACTGGCTCTCCAGCCCTCACCCCCTGGCCTTGACCCACGGTATCGCGACCTGTCATACCAGCGGCGGCTGAGCTCGCTCGAGGGCCGGGACCTGAGGACGTAGAGTGTTAAGGAAAGTGCGGGGGAGTGGGAAGAAGCTCGCGACTGCCTAACCCAGCAGTACCTTGACCACCGCCTCTCGGGCCAGGCGCCTCTCCGAGGAACTACGTCAGACACACAAGATAAGTCGCGTCGTCGCAAAAGCTAGACCAACGCAGCGCTAAATCCCTGCCCAGTGCAACTCTGTCACGGCGACACTACCTTCCTTTCTCGCCCAGCAAGGATTGCTTGAGCGCTAAAGGGGACCTCTCGAGCATCGCGACTCGGGGGCTCTTACCGGACCTCGGGCCACTCACCTCTTGGCCTTGACCACGGCATCGCGACCTGGCATACCAGCGACAGCTGAAGCTTGCCTAGGGACTGGGACCTATCAGCGTAGAGCGCCAAGTCCTCGTGAGGATAGAAAGGGGGAGCTTAGCCGGAACAGAACGGACACCTCACGCCAATTCATATTAAGGATATAGTAATTACAAAAGCACGGCAGACGCCTTACATACCCCCGCGGGGTGTTGCTTTAATTCCTTGCAGGGAACAAAAGGTGCTAACCCTAAGGAATGCTACTTGCTAGCACCTCCCCAGGCGACGCCATCATCAACAGTGGGCTGCCCAGTGCCGGCGCCAATCCCATCCAGATCAGTGGCGTCAGCGGCCCGATGCAGCTGCCTCACTCCGAGCGCAGCGCGAGCTCGGAGGCTCGTAGCTGTCGTCGCTCGTCTCCGGGGTCGCGAGGAGTTCGGGGGAGTCGCTGAAGCCCACAGTCCCTCCGCTGCTGCCTGAGGAGCTGCAGGAGGACCAACGGGCGGGGCTGGTCCTCGTCAGTTCGTCACCACTGCCGCTTCCCTTAGGGCAGCATTCCAGCCGGCGTCCTTCTGCATCAAAGACCTTGAAGAACATCAAGGAGGCGCTGCCGTATTCAAGATGGATCACCAAGGCGCCATCCGGGCGACAGACCCGGGCAATCTCACCCCAGCCCCGGGTCATGAAGACCTTGCCCGGAGCCACGACCGCGACCTCCGTTCCGGCTGCAGGTGTGCCACAGTCAGCATGCTGCAGCCAGAGCTCCAGGGCCCCGCTCGGCGCCATCTCGAAGGCGAAGGAGGGAGGAAGGCGTATCCATGAAGTTGGAGGCATGGTGGTGTGAAGCACCAGCTCGTGAGAGGAGCGCTCCGCATGGAATCCAGGGGGGACGACGCGCACCACTGTGACTCACCGGCGTCGGCGGCGACGCTGTCGGTGTTGCTCGGCGCCCTCCCCCATGGGGCCTATGATGCGGGCGTGCAAGGGCAGCGGAAACCCAGGCGGCGGCCGCTCGTACCATGGCCTGGACACCACCTGCCAGGCGCCTTCGTCCCAGTGACAAAGGATTGGCCGCTTCTTCGGCGGGTGGGGGTTAGGACCCTCTCTGGGGGACTTTCCCTTCTCCTCAGCTAAAAACCGGTGGATCGGTGCCATTGGCGCAAGAGGAAGCAAGGATGAGGAAGAAGAAGAGGAGGAGTGACGGAAAGGGGTGAACCGGCAAAGCTCACGCGGCCCCGTACTTATAGCCGGGGAAGGCCAACCACCGAGCACCATGACCTCAGGTAATCATGACCCATATCTTTGCATGCAGGGACTTATCAAGTCGTGCAGATGCCGAGGCGTCGTGGGAAGTGCAGATGCCCACGCCCAATCAACCGCCACGCGGAGCCCAAGGCCGTAGTCTGTTAGGGCCCGCGGCGCTTCATGCTTGCCCCTTCGCTTCTCTGCTAGGCCAAGCCCGGGCGCGTCTTAGGCCCGGGGGCTACTGTCGGTGTTCTGGGAACGGGGGTCCCCAGACTTGCCTGCAAGCGGCCTGTGGCGTGGCTCAAGCGGGGGCCCAGCGCAGCCCATCTTCATCAGCTCAAGCTCAAAGACCCTCGCGAGGGGCCAAGCCTTGCGGGGCGGACGACAGGAAGCTTCCTCGGAGGCAGCCTCATCAGGCAGGCTCGCGAGGAGGTGGAGAGATCAAGGCAGGGGTACCTCGCGAGGAACCCGTGACGCAAGCCATGACGATCGAGACCAGGCAGGCGCCAGGCGGGCGCCGGCCTGCGCAGTGTCCTTGTTTCCCCTTTGGTGCAAAGGGGGCAAGCATAGGCCAAGGCATCAGGCAAAGGTTACCATTCCGGTGCAATGAGACCAAGACCAGCCGGACGGCAGGACGGAGCTCACCGTGGAGCCCAAGACGGTGTCATCGCCAGTGCTTTTGGCAAACGAAGACCACCTTTGGTCAGGATAACTTGTACTAGATGTTCCCCTTCGAAATGGCCAATTGTTGGCGCCCTTCCCACTCATTATTTGGGGAGACGCCCAGGGCCTCTATAAATAGAGCTAGCCACCACAGAGTAGAGACATCTAGACACCCCAAGAACATCGAGAGATCTGGTAGAACCCTAGCAGAGAGAGAGAGGCGATGAACTCACCCTAGCAGTTCATCGCACCAGCTCAAGAACACCTCTCGCGAGGCTGTTCTTCCCTTCTACTATCCATCATCAGCCCCAGAGGCAATCCACCAAACCACACACTGGAGTAGGGTATTACACCACAACGGTGGCCCGAACCAGTATAAACCTCGTGTCTCTTGTGTTGTTCATCATTTTCATCTTAGTTCGCACGAGAGGATCAGACGTAGATCGGTAGGGGAGAGATCTCCGCGCGCACCCCAGTGTTCGAACCTCAAGGGTTTGCCAGAACCCGAAGCCCGACAAGTCCCTCTGCTTTTCGAGGCGCACGACGTTGGTGATGCAGGTTGCAACCGCCCGCAGAGCCTGCTCCCGGTCGACGGGAGCCAGCTCGTCAAAGATGGCGTCCAATGGAACGAATGGATTCTGGTGACGGAGCCCTGAAAGGATTCGCCCGGCAATGGCGACGGCAGCCCGCAACCCCTCCTTGTCCAGCTCAGCCCCCACCATCGCGCGGAGACGGCTCAGCTCCTCGGAGATATAGGTGAAGAAGGAGACCAGGTCAGGAAGCCGCAGCTCGTTGAAGTCGACCAGGTGGTCGAACGGGTTTAGCCCGACGGCCGGCATCGTTGCACTGGCACGACGGTAGGCATCGCGCAGCCGCAACACGTGCGTGGCAATTTGGTTCACCAAGTGGTTGAGGCGATCCTGGACCTTGTCACGATCGGCCCGCTCGCGCTCCAGCTGGCTCCCCTGACGGCCTATCGTATCTCCGCTTTCTGCAGCAACGCCACTGACGCCTCGAGCATCTTTGTGGTGGACGCCTGCCGCTTTTGAAGCTCCATGAACTCCCGCACATAACAGAGGAGCATGGCACTCCTCTCCTCCTTGAGCTCACGGAGCTCCACGTCCTTGGCCCTGAGCTCCGTATCCTTGGCATGGAGCTCGTGTGTCAGGAGCCTCACCTCGGACTCTATGATCTGCTGCGCCGCCATGGCACCAGGTAGAAGCAATGGGGAGAGGAAGCAAAGGGGGCGAAACGGCTGAAAGGCAATGCAATCTACGGGAAGGCAGAGGGAGAGGGGAATCTTTTGGTTTTCACCATGGTAAAACACCAGTCGACGACTTCTCACATCAGGGAGCAGTGGGTTTTTATAGGCGGAGTCATCGTGACTAATTGCTGCCGCGCCTGCTCCCGTCAATCAAAAAATTAAAAATCCTGCCGCGCCTGCTCCCGTCAATCAAAAAATTAAAAATCCTGCCACACCCAAAAACCAGAGCAACGCCACGGTGGATATTTAAATTTACCTGCCGGCAAGTAGATAAAAAAGGGGTGAAAAAAAATGTGGCAGTGGCCTAGCTAATCGGTCAAACTAGCCCAACTAGCTAGCCACCGTGCTTCACTGATGTACTCGGCGGGAAAGGTGGTCTTTCGTGATTTGATGACTCGTTTACTTGCTTCGGCGCTACGACCGAGGAGGACCCAGAAAACGCGCGATAGGACGTCCCACGTCAGGAAGAATATATGCGTGCACCACCCGGGAGGACCCCGAAACTGCGTGGTAGGGTGTGCCACGTATCGGCATGGAGGAAAAATGTGCGTGTAAAAATATACTGTATCAGATGTAGTACCTATGGTTCGACCTCGGGACCCAGCCAGTTGGTCGAAAACACCCCACTAGCCACACAGCTTCATCATGCAAACATGGCACGGAGGATAGATGTGGTTAGCTCCATCTCGACCAGCCACAACGTCTCTTGTTCTAGGCGATTCTTCTATTTTCCAAGCTTTTTTTAGTCGTAATAACACCACGGCAAGCTAGTGCCGCTCTTCGTGTGTGCCCGTGCAAAGGTTAGACGATGAAGAGAAGAGAGACTGAGACCGCAGATCTGGGACTCACCAGTAAGTGAGACAACAGTCATGCACGTGTTGACGAGGCACTCCCTCTACTCTACTCAACGCAAGTATTGTATAAAATCAAGTTATGGGACAAAGCCAACAACCGTTCGTTTATTCAGGCTATCGACTTACGCTTTGTAGTCCAGGTTGCCAGTTCGAATCTCGTCTTTCAGATTTGTTAGTTTTAGGTCCAAATTTGATTAATGACAAGTGGGACCCCCATGTGTTGTTCCAATATTTCAGTGTAGGATGGTTTTTTGAACAAACACTTTGCACGGTTAGACAAGTAACGGCACGAGTTACACGTATTTTGCAAGTTTACGAACAAAAATGACAGCGGCATAGAATATCACGTCCACCCCGTAGCTTAGATACTATGGTGATACGAGTTTTTACACCGTTGGAAGTGAGATCCAATGGCTTGGGAGTAGTCTTTGTAATTATGCGCAATTTCCAAACTCTCCAAAGGTTTTTTTGCAAATAAAACATTCAGGCCTCGTGTGTGCCGCTGCATCTTCGATCCAATGGCTCCCCGGAGCTCATATTAGGTGCTCCCCGTAGCTTAATTACCCGCTACGGTGATATGAGCATCTAGGTCATATGATCAGTGATCAGATGGCACATGCGTAGTACTTGTACTTTCTGCGCATTTCCCAAACTCTATCAGCCGTATATTGCAATTCAAACCTCTTACTGTGGGCCGTTAGATCTCAGTGAACTCGTATCACCATAGAATCTACGGTGTGGGAGCACCTCATACTCTCCCGTGCGAGAAAACATAAGGTGTTATCGCAGCTTGGATGCTACGGTGATACGAGCTTGGAGGTCGTTTGATCTGAGATCCAATGGCATCTGAGCAGTCTTTGTGCTTGTAAGCAGTGGCTGAACTCTTTTGGGGCTTTTCTGCAAAAAACCATTCGAACCACCGAGGAGGTGTTCGGTCACAAATCCAATGCCTCCGAAGAGCTTGTATCACCAAAGCATCTAAGGTGTGGTAGCACATGATATTCTTACAGACAGGAGAATATGATGTCCTCCTTCATCTTAGATGCTACGGTGATACGAGCTTCGAGGTCGTTGGATATGGGATCAAAGGGCATCTAAGTAGTTTTTGTACAAATTGTGTGCAATTCTCAAACTCATCAAGATTTCCTGCAAAAATATTAAGACACATCATGTGGGCTGCTATATCTCAGATCTACAAGCTCCAAGCAACTCGTATCGGCATATAGCATCTAAGGTATGGGGGCACATGATATTCTCTCAGGGAGGAGGGTGCGGGGTGCACAACCAATCGGTGGTTGGGAGGGTGGGGACAAATATAATCTAAACAACCCTAAACAAAGCTCCACAATTTTATCTAAGGTCAAGGGGTTGACCCCCGACAATCATACCTCCGCCTAAACACAACATTTGCATGTACTATAGTACTAGACTTAATATTCATGTTTCAGTTTCATGTTCATTTTAAATATTGAACTGAGGACCATGGATGTCTTACATTTTACTCCCTTCGTTCCTAAATATTAGTCTTTTTAGAGGCTTCAAATGGACTGGCACATACGGATGTATATAGACATATTTTAGAGTCTAGATTCACTCATTTTGCTCCGTATGTAGTCACTTGTTGAACTCTCTAAAAGACTAATATTTAGGAATAGAAGGGGTATTTTTGAATTCGAGTACATGCATGGTTTGGAAAAATAGATGCACTATACTTATTGGAATGTTGTTGTGTTCGTGCGTGTGTGTCTGTGTGTGTGTGTGCGGTCATATGCTTGATACATACAAAGTTTTCTCACCTCCATATTGTTCATCTTTTAAATTTGAATTTGCATTGGAAAACTTACTAGGGATACCATGAAATGTGAAATCCACGTTGAGATCACTATATCACAAACTCACTCTAATTCAACAACTCGTCATAAATCAATTACCACGTTGAGATTAGTATTTGTGAGGAAAATATAGGTATTGTAATACACATAGATTCGTTCGGATTTAAAAGGTTCCTTTCGTATTCTCGAATGGTAGGACCCAACGGCGTACCAGCCAGACCTTGGCTCATGTTGATCCTAAAAAAACCGGGCTTGTGTCCTTCGGTGGCGTGCGTGGTACGCACATTAGGCAACCCCAACCAGTCGAGCGTCAGCGTTTCAAGTCGAAATATCTGGCGGCCAAAATTCCAGCCCTAGGAAATTCCCCTCATGTCCCCGGTCCATAATGACTACCGATAAAAAACGGAGGGATGCTTTAGTAACTAGACAACGTTACCTACCATGCCAAGCACAGTTCAATTCCCTCGGTCGCCGCTCGTCAAGGTCACCCGTCAACTGCATTTCCTAGTACTACTACTACACCAGGATGAGCACAGAATTGAGCCCGTTTGTTCGCGTCTAGTACTTGAGTTAATATATCAGGCAATGCACTGGTACGGAGGGATTATCCTTTTACTCTGCATATATAACTTGTCTGAAGTCTAACTAAGCAAAATGTTTGACCAAATCCTTTCTTAAGAAATACAATAGGACAGATGTACGGCTTGAAAATTTATTGCATGATGCAGGTTATGATATTGTTTCGAATCATGGATCTTAAATTTCAGAAAATCCAAAAGTGAGCATAAATTCTTGAAACTAAGCATGGTCACGTGATATGGCACAAATATTACTTCGTGAGTTTTTTCTTCAATTTGAGACAGGCTGCTTATGACAAGTTGCACAAATGAAGAGCCAAGGTATTTTGGAACAAAGACCTGTCACGTTAAGGCGAACGCTTTCACTATTGAAACCATGGGCGTTTACGTGCCGCCACGAGTCCCCGCTTCTCATCGGCAGGTGCCATCCGAGCAAGCGTGTGAGTCGACGGGAGGCGTGCGAGCAGACCGCTGCTTCGGCTGTCAGGGAGGACGTGCGAGCAGACCGCTGTGTAGGCTCACTGGGAGGCGAGCCCTTTGACCAGGCTCCGCCGCCCATCGTCGTCCCAACTGCTCCCACTTTTAATGTCACCGGCGCCGCAGTTTAAAATCAACCCCGCACTACCCGGTATCGCTACAATCCTCTCTCTTCCTCTCCGATTCTCCTGTCGTCTACCTGCAACTAGCCTGACCTAAACATACGCCATGCCGCATCACGATGGTCTGCCCTTAGTGTTCCAGTTTCCTAAGGAAGACACCCAGCCGGAGTCTCAAGAACATAAGGCGCTTTGGGATGAGCTTGAACTGGCCTTGCGGGAAGACGCCGCGCCTGTCCCCGCTCCCGTTCCGGCTCCCGTCGCCCCGACTGCACCACCGCCCATCCCCATGCACCTGCCAACGCATGCGCTTACGCGTGCACTGACGCGCATCCCCGTGTCGGTGCTCGTGCACCTGCCAGCGCATGCGCCTGCGCATCCGCTGATGTGCCCGCCCGTGCGGGTGCCCATGCACACGAATGTCTCCGCCACGCCATTGACAGCGCATGTCCCCGCGCGGGTGCCAGTGGACCCCTCAGCGGCATGGATGGCTGCCGTCGACCGCTTCCTTGCACCAACGCCAGTCGCCTCCTCCCGCCAGTTGACTCGCTCCGAAGTCCAAAACATTTTGGCCGTCATTGAAGCTAGGCCAACGTCCAGGAGTACGACAACAATGGCGCAAGAGGCCGTCATCACTGTAGGTCAGTGGCCCGACGACACACAGAGCACGGCAGAGGAGCCGCTTCCCACCGCGAGATGCCCCCGCCGCCGCCGCGTAATCTAAATTTGCCATGAAAAATGTTCGGATTACCATGCTTAAAATCTGAACGTTTATCATTTCTGTTTATTTTATATCAATCGTCGTATAATTTAAAGTTGGAGTCAGACTGAACGAAATGTATGGTTTGATCGATTGAATGTTCTGCTAGAGCCGTATCAAATTAAATATAAAACGTCATCAAGCCACATGTATTCCTTGTCATCCAACGACCTAGACTGCTTCAATGTCGAGCGCTCAACACGTTTAGCGTGCAGTTAAATTCATGCCAAAAATAGTGCTAATCACATGACAACACGCAAATAATATCCTAGTAGTTAATATCCGCATGCACTTAATATACTTCCAAATTAATGTGCATTGCATGTACACACTGACTAGTGCTGCTAGTACGTGAAACTGGTGTCGTGACTTGTGAACGCGTCCAGATATGGTCAACGGCAACATCGCCCGCGAGTTCTTCCTGTTTGCCCGTGCGTCTAAACGCAGAAGGGGAGGAGAGAGAGAGAGCACACATGGAACCCACCAGTAAGTGAAGCCGAATAGTACTAAAAATAATATTACATGTTATCCATTAATTAGGTTGTGGTAATATAAAAACATTATGTGAACAAAGGGGGTACAACAAACATTGTTATTCTACGTGTGTTGCCTATTGACGTGCGGCTTGAAGGCCCGGTCGCATGTTCGATCCTCGTCCTTTATTTTTTAATTTGTATATGGGTCCAAATTTGTTTCATGACATGTGGGCCCCTCGGTGTGTGTAGCACTTTAATATGTGGGTCGAAATTTGTTCCATTCCAAGTGGACTATCGGTGTGTAGTTTTGTAGCTTATTTATAATAATTAAAGAGAACAACATAGTTTTTTCAATAATACCATGGTGCGACGTTGAAGGTGAGAAAGGACGTGCGAGAGAGCGATGACCGAGCCAGAGGGAAATCAACTAGGGGAGTTGCGTGGGTTGTAACGGTGTTTAGAGTAGTTGTGGGCCGAATGCTACGAAAATATAATCTAAACCGACTGGAACAAATGGCTACACAAATTAGTCCAAGGTTGGAGTGCCCCTCACAATGTAAATAGCTCCGGCTTTGCGAGGGATGGAGAGGTAGTAGCTTCAACGCGTGGAAGATATGGTGTGAGAAAGCGAGGTCAATCGAGAGACATATAGATAGAGAGACAAAGTGAGTGTGGTCCAACATTCATTGAACAAATATATATTCTCTGGAGAGATATTGTCCGATTGAGCTTTTTGGCAAGGGTGAGGGCTGTAAGATAGAGCTTGAGAGATGATCCAGTCACAGACATGTAGATATATTTTGTGCGTGGGAGGAAGCAAGGTCAACCGATCACATAGGGTCGTCGTGCAATCGAAAGAGTGAGATGGGTTGGAGAGAGTGACCTAGATAGACGATGTGCGTGAGAGAGTATACAATGTGAATAGGTCGAATTGGGCTCAAACATGGTGATATATCGTTTTTGTCCGAGAAAGAGCGAGGTCAATCGAGACATACGGTGAGAGAGAGAGATTGAGTGAGTGTGGCCCACCATGAGGTCGAAAGAGTGGCGGCGGCTTGGATGGACTGACCTAGATAGACAATCTGCGTGAGAGAGTATAGAGTGCGTCGATCGAGGCCCGAACAGGGAGATATATCATTTGTGTGTGAAAGAAAACGAGGTTAAACGAGACTCGGATAAAGAGAGCGAGATTGAGCAAGTGTGGCCCGCCGTGCGGAAGAAAGAGTGAGACAGTCTCGAGGGAGTGACCTAGATATACAATGTGCGTGCATGCGCACAAGAGGTTGGGGGGCTAGATAGGCAATGCATGTATTTAGTGCGAGAGGGTGAGAGGGAGAGGGGGGAGAGAGAGAGAGAGCTCAGCATGGGGTGCAATGGCGGGTCTGTGAGGTAAATACATTTGGTAACAGAGTGGAAAAGGGGGTTGTGTAGTTGAGAGACTTAGAGATCGAAACATGGAGAGAAAGAATGAACGTGTGTTGGAAACCGATAGCTTCCTAAGGTGGTTAGGAGAGGAATATTGACCGATACAGGAAGTATGTAGCGTTTGTGCGGGGGGGCTAAAAACAACATTTGAATGTACATAGTACGAGACTTAATATCGATGTTTCAATTCGGTGTACGTTGTAAGATTTGAACCGAGGACCAGGCATACGGGTAATTATTTCGAATTCGTGCCATACTAAGTTTCGAAAAGTTGACATTGACTCAGTTTGTTGTGCTCTTTTGTAGGTCATATGTTTGAATCCATCCAAAAGTTTTCTCACTACCATGGTGTTCATCATATACATATGAATTTGTATTAAAAAAGTAGCATGGATACAGTGAAATGCAAAATCCATGTTAGAATTGGAGATCGCTACGTGACACACACTCTAATTCAAATAACTAACTACGTGACACACACTCTAATTCAAATAACTAATTATGTGACACACACTCTAATCCACGTTAGCGTGGGTACCGTTTCGATTTTTTTCAAATAAATCCTCATTAATTAATTTATAACACTCCCTCTGGTCACTTTTATAAGACCTTGAAGACATTTCAGACAATGTGCAAAACAGTTCATTTTAAGTTGTCTGAAACGACTTACAAAAGTGAACGGATGGAGTATCTTGTTTCGAATGACTAACTATTGCAAGGAAAACACGGGCATGGTAATACATACAGATTCGTTTGCATTCTCAAATGTAGGCGCACCACGCAGACCAGGGTCGTGTCGGGGTGGATGCTGCTTCGGTGCCTTAAAGGCAACTACCTTTGGGTCACTGACATGTGGGCCAGCCACCTGTTGGGCCCACATGTCATGGACACAAAGGCAGGTGCCTTAAGGCACCGAAGCATAGTCCTGTCGGGGTGGTCGCGTGTGTCGGACGGACGCGTAGCACCCAGCCACCCCCCCCCCCCAAAAAAAAGCACGACGACAATATAAGTTCGTGCTTCCACGTTTCGGATTGAAATATCTGGCAGCCCCAATTCCAGCCCTACAAAATCTCTCTTCTCCACCGTCCCCTTCCACGCCCAGATTGCTCAAATCCCTAATTCGCTGCCAACCCCTGAATCGCCCCTTGTCTCGTCTCTTTCCCCACCGTTCCCCACCTCTGTGCCGGACGACGACGACGAAGACGACGGTCGCGCTTCACCACCGCACCGGAGCTACCTCATCTACGCCCTCGTCCACCGCACCGGGTGGTCCACCGACAACATCGGCCGCCGCAACCGACGTGCCTCACAGACACCGAGTTCCACCGCATCAAGTGCGCTTCACCGACGCCGTCTCCCAGCTCACCGGGGCTACTGCACCGAGCACATCGTCGCACCTCCACCCCCCGAGGCTATTGGGGCTTCACCAATGGTCTCATCCATCGCATCGTAGCGCTCCGCTGCCACTCAAGATCTGCATCCGTGCACGGCCAGTGAACGCCAGCTCATCACACTCAACGGCTCTGAAGTGACCCGCACTCTAGCTAGGAGAGCATGCCCAAACGCCGGCCCGAACTAGGTATCCACACATCACTCCCTTGTGCACTGTTCCGACGATGTTTGGATATCCTTTCACTACTCTCTTAGCTTACACGCCTATGCAACTTTGACTTTAACTCTTATTTCTTCTGGAGATATCATCTGAAACAAGCAAATCCATTTTTTAGCGAAGCATGACGGCGCTACGGGATCTGGTACACATATTGCACACCCGTATAACCTTGTAAGTATCTGTCCTCCGGTACAACATCAAGGTCGATTCCTCTTATTTGATCAACCATTCGTCGTGTCAAAAATGCAGAGGTGGATGCAAGGAGCACAAGGCCTGCACATGCAAGCAAGTGGTAACATGGACTTGTACATGGAACATCCCAAGCGCAAGCAAAGCTGCAGTGAGCCTGTACAACAAGCTAGCGTAAGTCCCTGCATTTCATTTAATTCGTACTGGCATTCGTGTATGATTTGTGTGCAGTGGCTGATCCATGAATTCAAGTTACCAGGGGCGAACATTTAACTTAAAAAATACGAAGGCACTTGCACTCCGGAAATCAACATAACTTGAGAAATGTGAAGCTACATGCACTTTGAAAACCAGCTAATGATCCAAAGTAGTTCAGATTATAAACACTAAATGATGCAAGCACCAAAAAACACAAAATGCAACATGGTGTACAAGGACTACAAACATGGTCTGTACCTGCTTGAATTATTCGTTCTCTGGCTGAAAATATCGAAGTGTAATTGCACGTATAACCAGTGCGCAAACTGCATATCAATATATCTATCCTGCACAAGTATGCCAATAGTTTCAAACAACAGATTAGAAAAGTATTTATGCTATGTTGTCATGATACGGGGACTTTCTGGTAGATGGCCTCGACGTTTCCTCAAGCTATGAAAATGCACTATAATTTGCTTGTCATCAATGCCTGCAAATCTCTGTCTCTCTCAACATAGTAGATCATCATTAGACACTAAATCCTTCAAGGAGCTTGCAAAATGCTTGTGTTAGATCCCTCATTAGCCACTATATGTTCATCACCGGGAGCATGTAAAATATTTGCATCCAATCCTTCATTAGCAGTCTGTTCATTAGACACTTCAGGCTCAAGAACAACATGAGCTTGTATGTTTGCACCGGAAACTTGATTAGATACATCAGATTCAGTCAGTTCAGTATTGGTTGGGGGAGTTATAAAATAAGTAGAAATTGGTTTCATTTTCTCATAGAATCCCTACATACAAGCAGTTTTACAACACTGTCAGGTTTAACTATTGGCCAGAAATTGAAGAGTTGAATTAGATATAATCAGGGATGTGATGTACCTGCTCGTTGCGCATGCTACTCTTGCAAGCTGCGACTGTCCATTTGCGCAAGCTCGATGCCATGCCCGTGCTGCCGCCGCTGCCTCCCACGGAGGCTACACCCAGGGTTGGATCTTCATCTTCTTGTCCTTCCATTCGCTTGAAGCCCGGAGACCGCCCTCCAACGAGGGCGCGAGAAAGTGCTGTGTCGGTCTGTCCAGCGGCGGCTAGGTTAGGAGCGAACCAGACTGGAGGCTGGAGCGAATGAATTGGGATTTTTCCTAATGTCAATCGATATGGGAGGCGCTCGTTTGGGCCGCGAGCCTTCTATAGGGCCTGCCTTGCACTTATGTTATTGGCCCATCCAAATTGAAACATTTTTCTTCATTTTTTACATTGCCTGCTCATGCGTTGGGACGAAAAAAACTAGCATGGGCCAACCTGGACGACTCAAACTAGGTGCACACTTTCCAGCCGCCTGAGGCGGCCACCCATACCAGCCCCTATGGTGGTGTCGCCCCTTTTAGCGTGTATGATTGGATAGTGAAAAATATTCTAGTGGCGCTTTTGATTTACCCACATAATGGTTGAATTGCTTGTTTCTATGAACTGAGTTCGCCAATAATGTGAAGGATGCCAGTCTTTTCATCCTATTGTAGATTGATTAGATCTCGATATGCCAAAAGTAATCGCATGAAATATACAGTAAAAGCCAGTGTGATGTGTTTGGCTACAACTAGTCTGACTACACGTCCTCATATAACATATCAAGGACGCACCATCTTACCAGATTAACCATTCGGCTTACCCATGCAGTGTGGGAAGAAAGAAGTATTGGGACTGCGTATCCAAGCAATTGATGCCATGGACTCCTTCGTACAACCTTGTAAGCGAAAAAGAAGTTGCGGTGTGCCTGTACAAAGAGCTAGCGTAAGTTCAGTTACCTACTTCTCGGAATTTTAGTTAGCCACCTATTGCAAAATTGTTCAATTATGTTGCTTGGCTTAATTTAGTTTGCTACTGATTACATAATGGCACAGCCTGTTAATCATATTGTAGACTGCGCCTATCTATGTGTTTGATACTTACTGTTAAGAATTACCTGTTTGCCTTAACTTAAATATCTACTTGTTTGTTTAACTGCTTTGCTGCTGCAACAGCGGGTTACAATGATGTTAATAACTACTTTTCAGCATCCATTTGAAACTCTTTAATTCCTTATTTGTTTAACTGGTTTGCTGTTATAACTCCCAGTTGAGATGTTTTGCTAACTTCAACTTTTCTGAATCCAATCAAAACTTTAATGGCAAAACAGGTTAGCCCAAGATCAAAGAGCGAGGTCCCCATGGACGTTGCATCATCCCACAGCAGTGGCATCGGCCCAATCGTGCATTATGAATTGCCAACTGCTGATGCTCTAGAGGCTAAACTAGTGGTAGAAAGAGATTCTGCTTCTGCACTTAGAGATGAAGTTGACATGTTGAGGCAAACAACACAATCACAAGCAGTACTCAAGACAACCATTAAATATTTGGTGGATTTCAAAATGAAGCAAGCTGAGACTGACCAGATTGTTAAGGTCCTGAAGGAAAAAAGGAAATTAAATTCCTACTTGGTAAATCATAGGTGAAATGTTCTTTCCATAGTTGAATAACCTTTGTGTTGTCTGTTCATGTAATCAATCAAACCATTTGTTTTAGAGATCATGTAATAATTGTTTTTTTGGTTTGTAATTTTATTTGAGCACAAGTCTGTATTAATTGATAAGACTCAGAGACATTTCATTTGGATTGTTGTGCCAGACCTACAAATATGCCAATCGGGCTGAATGTGCATTCGGCAATAGTAGTAGTATAGATGGACCATAAGTGGCACGCATCGGAAAGGGCCAAGATGCTGGCTAAAAAAAGGATGCTGTTGTAGCCAAAAAAAGTACAGCGGCCTGGCTTATGTATGTTAGTTGATATTATTGATCCATATACTCTATAAGTGTTTATATGTCTGTTAGTTCTGTACATTCTTGGTTGATTGACTCGGTATTTGAATCTTGATACATCGCTTGTGTACATATCTAAATGGGAGTACACATTATGATGCGTGTGACATTTGAGTTGGACATGAAGTGTTCCAAATATTCGAATTCACCTTAAACTGGATTCTAGTTTCTGAATTTGAGTATCGGCATTTGTAAACCATATTCATATATGACAGTGGAATACATCTTTGTCATCCTTTTGAAGATATATAAAACACATAGAATGATTTATAAAGATTCATATAGGAATACAAAATGGATTCGAATTTAGTTGCCAGGGTAAACGTGGATGCTTATTGTCCCAAAATACGAAAGAAGCAGCAAAATGTCCACTCCCACATCGGCTGCCCGAAACCAATTGTTTGGGAGATGGAAATTACTGTCTACCCATTACACAGACAATCCATCGGCCCGATTTCCACTGCTCTAAATAGGGGTAGGTTAGTAACTTCAATTAGACGTGACACGACTGCCTCTGAGCCCATTCCGACACGGTGGACGTCAAACATGGGCGGCAAAACTCATTTGATTCAAGCTTGTCCGAAAGACCTCTGTTTCTCCCTCCATTCCCCATTCATACACGGTGGGCGGCAAAACAAACTCGACTCGGCCGAAATCGATGTAGGCAAATATTTTCAATAGTGGCAGGTTTGTAGCTTCACTCAGACGTGACACAACCGCCCTACCGGTCAGCCCCGTTCATACACCGTGGGTGCAAACCATGGGCGCCAACCACCCTCTCCTCGCCCGAAATCGCTCTGGGCAAATATTGGCGAGATGCGAGATTACCGTCCTATCCCCAACCGACGAGACGTCCAAATTTTAAATGGGGGCTAAGTTCGTAACTTTCCCATATTTCAGATAGGCGCGTCCCAAAAACAAGGTTCCCCGTACCTCTCCCTCCATTTTCCCATTCATACACCGTCCGCGCTAGAACACCCCATCCCCACACCAGCCTCTGTCCGCCACCCCATCCATCACCGCCGTCCTCCACCACATCCATCGCCACCGTCCTCCACCATGTCGGAGCACCTACCAAGACCGCGTCGTCCACTGCTAGAGATGGACGTTTCTCATCCACGGCGACGGACCAATAGCCTTGCATCGCGTCCTCTCGCTTCATCGGCGTCGTCGTCCTCTTTACCGGGGCCGCTCACATGACCTTCTCTTCCACCACAACAGGACTTATCCCCCGATGCACCCGTCTACCGTCGCAGATCTGCTTCAACGCCACCGACAGCCATCGCACCCCCGATGCCTACACGGCGCCGCAAGAGAGGTGGTACTTCATATCTCCTCAACTTTTTGATCTCAACCAGAAAATAGATCTTAACTTGGTTACTCTACTTTCTTTTCAGCTCTTAGAATTTAGTTCTTAGTTCAAAGCAAACAATGGATGCTAAATATCATTTCTCCGGTTTGCAGCTTCAAATCTGCCATGGCACAGCCATAATACGATTTAATTGATCATGCTTAGGGTTTAATTGATCATGTTGGTTCCGTGGTGGTTTCTTTAATAGAAATCGGAGGGGAAACCCTCTTTTGCTAAAAAAATATGCTTAGATTTTCCCCCTTTTATGATCACTATACGATCAGAATACGTGCTTCATGTCATAATAACACTGCTCCACCCATCAAGCTAAACAAGCTTAGTTGTTCAAATACGAATCTGATATTATGAAAACAGAGTTGTTTAATTGGTCAGCTAAATGTTCCTAAATTAGTTTCGAAAATGCATGTTTGCCGCTCGGGTGTGTATCTCTACAGGGTGCCCATGGTGGTCCAGCCCACCCTGGGATTTTGGGTCGTCCCATGCCCCGATTCCCCTCTGTTCTGCTGCGCACTTCCGATCTCTACTCGCCCCAGCCGCCTGCCTCATCGGCGACTTGCCGTCCCCGGATGGCATGACTCTAGGAGGAGATGCCGGACTAACAGGAGGCCAGGAGCCGCTCGCCCAACAGCGTCACCGCTGCCCGGGCGTGCCGCCGTGCCTACCTTCCCAGTCCGTTCAGGGCTCAGGCGTGCAGCACCCACCAAGCCAACTCGATTTATCCTGAGATACGTCCTCAACACTCAGCAGCCACTCCTCATCACCCATTTTCTAATTGATTCATTACTCATTAGGTAGGACTGTCATTAGGGTTTGTTGTGTGCTCAGTGCTACCTACACTTAATGGTTCAGATGTATTTCGGTAATCTTTAGTACCTCTAAAGTTCACAGGGTTTTCAAAATTCCGGCCCTCGGAATAGAAACTAGTCATTTTGGATTGTTCGTCGTAGTGACATTGACCCAGATTACTACTGCAAGCCAGGTTTGTTGACAATTTTACTTGTCTTTCTTACTCATTCGATATAATATCCAATTATTCATGTCGATTAGTTGCAAACAATAAGTGCTAGACAAACTTCTTCATTCAGATTTTGGACGGTCTCTTACTGTAGTTACAATTCTGCATACTTGTCCTAGTAAGCTCACAAGTAAATGATTGATTCACTACATCTATGCTTGCCTTGTCAATATTCTTTTAGGGTGGACCACCCTGTTTCTAAATACTGGAACCGTAGACATGAGTGAATAGTATTTCTCTATGTGATCTCTTCCATCATGTGTGGGTAACGAACACTGCATTGTATAGAAAGAAAGTGTCATTTCCAGCTTTTACATAGGTTTCGATATTTTACATGGAATACAATCTGCCTACTTGCTTTGTGTTGCACTACCAACACTCCTCCCTTGAAGCTAAACATTACGCCACTCATAATTGCTTAGTTTATTTGTTCAAATATGAATTTCATATGATTCTAATGTTCCTACTTCAGTTTTGAAATGTGTGCCTGCCTGTTATAGAGACATAAGGGGTTTGTATTTTTGTGTGTGGTCTGGTCAGCACGGTTGGGGAGGTGAACTTTGCATATGCAGGGGTTTATAGGGAGACACTCTCCGAGTTGAATCCGCAATGCATTCCATAGATAATCTGACTACTTTTTATGTTTTCATGAATCTCAGATTCTGAACAGCATCATAATGATTATGAGCTTGCACGCATGAAAAGAATAAAGCAGAACAATGCCATGGCTGTCAAACTTGGCATTAAGGGACTGAAATCAAGTCTGGATGCAATGCAATGCAAACGCTCTCCACCTACAGATTCATGCTCAGAATATGATCCTAATAGTGATTCTGAGCTAGAGGGAGACTTATGTCAATGTAGCTCCCTAGTGGAGGAGTCAGAGGAAGATGCCCTATCTTATTCACCCATCAAGGTACTTGCTCTAACTTTCCAATGTTACATTGCTCGCACATATCTTGCAACTGATGCTTTGCATTGCTTATACTTTGTTGAACTGCCATTAGCTTAGTTTACACATCGTGTATGTGAATACGCCCTGCCTATCCATTTTCAGTACATATTCCATCTGTCATCATACCATATTTATCCATTCAAATGTTGTTCTTGTGTATCAGACGTTCAAAAGGAAGAGGGTGATTGCTGATCGTGGAGGAGCACAAGCAAAGTATTTGGAGAAGGTAGTGGCACCTGATAAATCAAATAGCCCATTAGGTGTAGTTGCAATATCACCTGACCCACAAAATACCCCAACTCTAGCAGACTCTAGCCCAACTACACTGGTCATTTCTGATGCCCCAACTCAGCAGACCCCAACTGCAGCAAACAGTATGATTATGCCAGTTGACATAGCACCAGCTGTACGACACAAAACCCCCATTCCAGCAAAGAATGCACCAAATCCAATTGCCAAATCCCTTTTCGAACCAGAGAGAGCCCCAATTGCAGCAAATAGGACCCCTGTTCCATTTCTTCCCAGTTTAAAAGATGAAGCTTATGTTGTTGTCAGGAACTTTGTGTGCATCTTTCCTTCATGGAAATATTATACCGCAGACACAGAACAATTTCCAGTCTTCCTCCGCAACTTACGCGTAAGTAATGTACTAATGTTATTCATGGTCATTACTGCATATGTTTCTGCTGACAGAAGACACAAGATTTCATTCTTTTAAATAGGCGAGGAGCAAACTGGATTGTGATGACGAGCAAGGGTTGGTTGCGCTTTTCAAGCACTCGTTGATGAAGTATCGTTCCTACCTGAGGCAAGCGCACTTCGATGGCAAGCCTCTGAATGAAATTTCTGTAAAGTCTCTGGTGCTACATTTATCCGACGGTGACTGGAATAATCTTGTTACACATTGGTCTCAGCTGCAGCATAAGGTACTGTATATGATATCACATCACAATTTGAACTACATTTCTTCATTTGCCTTAATGTCTCACTTGTACGAAAACTGTTAGCAGAAGAACATTCGTTCTCAAGGGACCACAGAATCTCGCAACTATACTGCACACTGCATTGCTCTTGTGAGTACCTCTTGCCCTGTATGACCATACTTACTTTCATAGTTGTTTGATTATGTAGCATCACTGCACATGTTAGCCTCATAATCATCCATTTGGTGGACATTGTAAGATCCGTATGGACTCTTACATAAATTTAGAATCAACCCAATGCTTTTGAAGAGGTTTAGCTCTGCAGTCCTCTTGTAAGGACTGAACGTGGTCTATCACTGTACTTACATTAACAGCTACTCCCTCCGTCCCATAATATAAGAATGTTTTGTACAGTACACCAGTGTTCAAAACACTGTTGTATTATGGGAAGAGGGATTGGTTCATTTTGTAGCATTATGCATCTTATCTCCCTCGCCGACCATTTACTAAAAAAGATCAGATCTATATTTAATCTTACCAACAAGTAGAATACACAGACAATGCCAGTGCAGAAGTGTAGCCCATTGCTCTTGTCAGTACATTTTGTCATGTAATGCTTGTACTTCCAGGGATTGGTAGTTGATTATGTAGCATCAATCTGCATCTTATCTTCATTATCCTCTATCCCTTCCAGTATTATCATATCTATAATTACTCTCTACAAAATGTAGAGTACAGGCAATGCTTATGAAGAAGATTCTATGCTGAAATTCTTGAGTTATCGTTCCCTTGACATGGAGAAGGGCATTATAAAGCCAGTGTTAACTGTTAATGTAAGTCAGTCCTTCTAAAGCCTTTATCCTCAACTGCTATTTAATTTGCTCATACTCCCTATCGTTTACTGCTGTTTAGTTTGTTGTTTCTACCAAAATGCATGTTCGTAAGAACCGTAAGTTCTAACTTTTACTTGTAAAACCAAATTCCTTATTCATACCATGCACATTACTTAATACCCCCTATATGTATGCTTGTTTTTGTGGATCTATAATCCATTGTGTGGTGAAGCAGCCCACGTTTGCACCTTGTCATCTCCTGTTTTATCTTACTAATGTGGGTGATGATATGAACAACATGCCATGCACATTATCCAAAATAGATATAATGATTTTCGTTGCCCTTCATCTATGCTTGTTATGTTGACATGGTAATCCACTAGTGTGGTCAAGCTCCCCGCATTATGAACAATGCCAAATTATGCTATTGATATTTTGAACTTACTCTTTATTTTCTAATTTGAAATTGGATAGAATTGACAGAACAATTATCATCTTTGTTTATACACGTGCAAAACATGTCATCTCTCTGCTTTGTTTCAGGGTGATATGCCTGATGGCATGCACAAGTCTGTTGAAGACTGTGAGACAAACCCAACATATATTGCAGCAAAGAAGGCAAAACATCTTGAAGATAGCGAGACAACCCCAAAGTCTTGTCTTGATGCAGTGTTCAAGTTACATGAGACTAACAGTCAGACAAGCTCACAGAATTCGTTGTCTGAATCAGTTCGACTTCTTCAGTCCCAAGTTCTAGCAAAAAGGCATTCTGCAACTCAACTTCGACTTGAAGTCCTATCTCTAAGAAAGATTGCGGGGAACACCAATGAGAACCTCATCGCTAAACAGCTACACCTGGAAGCTATGACCGACATGCTAGGCCGGTCTCACAGCCTTGCTCAGCAGCTTGCACAACAGTTCCCCCGCAAGGCTAACCTTTCTTGAACTGTCTTGGAAGTGGTCTCGGTTCAGTATTATTTCGTTACGCTGCAATGGTGCCCAGTTTTTGTAATCTGCTTCTTCATTGCGCTTTATGATCACTGGTGGCGAACTTCGATGCCCAGTGGATGTAATATACCTTAAATCCTTTATTGTATAGTGTAGGTTTATTCTTAGTTACTATGCCGTAATTTCTTTATTGTATAGAGTAGGTTTGTTCTTAATTCCTACTATTTACTGCCATCCTTCGCTATCTGAAAAAAAATCTGATGTAGTCGACCGGACCAAAACATTCGACTCTAACGGGCCAGGTTTTTAGTGGGCCACAATTGGGCCAGACTGTGTCTTTATTGGGCCCGAATGATTGGGGCCTTCACACATTGCGCCAGGCCCGAACTTACACCGGCCTATATTTTAGTTGGGCCTTTTGTCGACCCAACGCTTAGTTTGGCCCAGGTAGCGTTGGGCCATTAACAGGCTGAATATTGTACTGGCATGTTACGGCCGAGATGAAACCACGGGCCTTTAGCAGGCCAAAATGCATGTTGGGACTCAATTTTCACTAGTCGTCGACGGGCCTTCAGCAGGCCGAAATGTAGACCGGGCCATTTTGGGCCCAGTTAGCTCACGGGCCGTTACCAGGCCGAAACATATCTCGGGCCTTAGTTGGCCCACTGATATCATGGGCCTTTAAGAGGCCGAAAGCTTAGCACAGGCATCAACGGGCCGAATTACGCGACAGGCCTTTAACAGGCCCAAAGTCATGTTGGGCTTAATTGTTGCCACCTTTAGCACGGGCCGTTAGTGGGCCCGATGTCCCGTCAGACCATATATGGCCCATGGGCAACACGAGCCATTCCCAGGCCGTAAGTCACACCGGGCTGAAATGGGCCCATGTCTACATCAGGCCTCTAACAGGCCGAAAGTCACTGGGCTGTAGTTGGGCCCAAATATTCGGCGAACAATTAACGGACCAGATCTGGCTTCGGGCCACAAATGGGCCCAAATATTGGGCGAACAATTAACAGGCCAGATCTGACTTCGGGCCGTAAATGGGCCCAAATATTGGGCGAACAATTAACGGGCCAAATCTGGCTTTGGGCCATAAATGGACTTTATTAAGCAGGCTGTTATTGGGCTGGCCCACTAGTACCTGATTAAGTTCTACGGGCCTTTGACTGGGCCGGCCTTTTTAACCTATATGGGCCTCTGTTGGGCCCAGCCACGTGTCGACGTATCATAGGCATGTCTCCTCCAATGGACGGGCGACATCTGGCCCACTGACGAGCTGACAGGTGTTCCCTTCGGCCAATCAAAATTTTACACGTGGAAATTTCCCATTGGTCAGGGCTGTTAACGGGTTATCGGATCCAAAATCTGACCCGATAGCTTAACGGCGTTCCGTTACGGTGGATGCCACATGTCAGTCACCCTTGATGAAAGCACTTCTGTGATGCGCGATTTATTGTCATGGAAGTGGACACTTCCGTGATGATAATTTTGGTAATGTCATGGAACACTTCTACGACAGCACAGGTATGACTATCTTGATTCTGTCATAAAATCGTCATGGATGTACATGCATGACAAAAAACGCGACCTACTGTGACAAACACGTATCATCACGGAAGTGTATTTTTTTGTAGTGCATCCTTGGAGCGCGGCATGATAATCTGTTCACATCAGAAAAACAAAAATGAAATGAAAAGTTCTTTCGACACATAGCACTAGGACCACTGTTCCAAAAATAACTATAAAGAAGAAATGCAACAAACCAGAAAATAAATGACGGAAAAGAATGGACTTACCATTTTTGCGTCCAACAGGTTTACGTCGTCGCTCACAAAAACCTTGAACTACTTAACTGAAACAAACGAGCTATGCACAACTGGCAACACAGGGTTTAATTCATCATCTCTCGTCACAAAAGTTTCCATTTGAAGAACATACTACACAGAAAAGAACAAAAAGGACATGAAGGAAAGAATAAACCATGCATGCAGGCATGGACATGAAAAAACCAGTACAACAGAAAAAATGGCAGCACACGTTTACCGTGATAAATAAAGGTGAAAGGAGCACACATTCACCAGAATGATAAACTAAACCCAATTCAGGGTCTTGCTTCGAGTACTTGATGACAAAATCCATGAGATACGAATCCATTAAAGCTCCTTTGCCAAATGTATTATAGATATAGTCAACAGCGTAAGTATCAACATCACCAAACGGACTATCCACCATAAAGAACACGTTCCTGCAGTAAACATACACATATGGGATCAATAAATTTAAAATTAAAAACAAAACACACAAAAAGGATTAAGGGCACACACATAAAACTTACTCGTTGTATTTGGTTACAAAATCTTTGCTGAGAACAAGATCCTTTATTTTCCTCGCCTCATCAATATATTTGAACCTCGGAGGCTTCAATTTCTCTATAGAGCATCTCAACTTAAAAGCCCTCTCACCTGCCCTCTTGTTTGAAAATACTTCAACCTCATCCACAGGAGGACGATTAATTGTTGCACTCCTAGTCCTAGTGACGCGTGGAAACGGCGTAACAAAATCATCATCATCAACATCAAATACATCGCGTGGAGAGCTAGGTCGAGAAACACTTCCACCATCAGGTCCAGACGCCACAACTGTGTTCAAACCATCTCCAGCCAAAGGACCAGAATTATCTGGAGAGATTTCAATGGCACAATCCTCCATAACCACCTCAGAACCCTGCGACTCGAGTAGTGACGTACAGCCTTCATGAAGCCCCCCATCAAAACCTAAAAAACATGTAGAAAAAACATGAAAACACTCAGCACAAAATACAAAACCAAAAACATGTAATACATCTCATTAATATAAAAAATGCAGTTCACTAAAGAATAGAATGCAGCCCAACTGGCTACATCAATGCAGTCCGCTTGTCTACAGTAATGCAGAACAATTGTATACAACAATGCAGCCCACTTGTATACAACAATGCAGCCCACTTATAAAGAACAATGCAGCTCACTTGCCCCAGAAATAAATACAGCTCACTAACACAACAAAAAATATACACACATCCATTCCAAATCACGCACTTAACTAAATGAAAGATCGTGGATGTCGCTTAGAGGGGGGGTGAATAGGCGTTTTAAAATAATTACGGTTTAGGCTTGAACAAATGCGGAATAAACCTAGCGGTTAATTTGCCAAGCATAAAACCTAAAACAACTAGGCTCACCTATGTGCACCAACAACTTATGCTAAGCAAGATAAGCAACTATGAGATAGCAAGATATATGACAAAGAACAATATGGCTATCACAAAGTAAAGTGCATAAGTAAAGGGCTCGGGTAAGAGATAACCGAGGCACGCGGAGACGATGATGTATCCCGAAGTTCACACCCTTGCGGATGCTAATCTCCGTTTGGAGCGGTGTGGAGGCACAATGCTCCCCAAGAAGCCACTAGGGCCACCGTAATCTCCTCACGCCCTCGCACAATGCAAGATGCTGTGATTCCACTAAGGGACCCTTGAGGGCGGTCACCGAACCCATACAAATGGCAACCCTTGGGGGCGGTTACCGAACCCTTACACTTTGGCAACCCTTGGGGGCGGTCACCGGTACCCATCAAATTGCTCGGGGCGATCTCCACAACCTAATTGGAGACCCCGACGCTTGCCCGGAGCTTTGCACCACAATGATTGAGCTCCGAACACCAACAACCGTCTACGGCGCCCAAGCACCCAAGAGGAACAAGCTCAAGGGTACCAAGCACCCAAGAGTAATAAGCTTCTCAACTTGTAACTTCCACGTATCACGTGGAGAACTCAAACATGCACCGAATGCAATGGCAAGGGCACACGGAGTGCCCAAGTCCTTCTCTCTCAAGTCCCACCGAAGCAACTAATGCTAGGGAGGAAAATGAGAGGAAGAACAAGGAAGAGAACACCAAGAACTCCAAGATCTAGATCCAAGGGGTTCCCCTCACATAGAGGAGAAAGTGATTGGTGGGAATGTAGATCTAGATCTCCTCTCTCTTTTCCCTCAAAAACTAGCAAGAATCCATGGAGGGATTGAGAGTTAGCAAGCTCAAAGAAGGTCAACAATGGGGGTAAAAACGAGCTCAAGAGATAGGGTTCATTGGGGAAGAGGACCCCCTTTTATAGGAGGGGGGAAATCCAACCGTTATGTGCTCAGCCCGCACACGAGCGGTACTACCGCTCCTGGTCCCGGTACAACTGGGACTCACAGTATACGCACAGAACCCTACCAGGCGGTACAACCGGGCGACCAGGCGGTAGCACCGGTTGAGAGGAACAACCGGACCAACCGTCCAGCCACCGCTCAACCACCGCATAGGAACAGAAGGGAGTCACCCCTGAGTGCGGTAGTCGAGCGGTACCGGGCCGGTGCAACCGCATGGCCTTGAGCGCTCGGGCGGCTAAGTCCTGAGCGGTAGAACCGCTCCGGACACCGGTGGTACCGGTACGACCGGACCAACCGGGCCACCACCGCCCGAGTACCGCATCAAAACAGAGGCCTGACCGGTACTTGGGCGGTGCCTCGCCGGAACAACCGCCCAAGTCTTTGCAGAGCAAGTTGGCGGTACCACCGCCCGGAAGCAGCGGTACAACGGCTGAGAGCTCCAAGCGGTACTACCGCTGGGGCACGCGGTACTACCGCTGGGACCAGACAAAAACCACTTCCAAGAAAACAAGAACTGCCATAACTTCTGCATATGAGCTCCGAATTGAGCAAACTCAAGCTTGTTGGAAACAAGACGACGAGTAGCATCAAAACAGTGACTGGTTATAGTAAGAAGAGGCAGGGGAGGTATGCCAACAAAAAGAGGAGTGAAACCTCCAACTGAGAAGAACCGGCAAAACCTCCAACATCGAAAACATCATAGAAGAAGCATGCGAACTCAGTTTTTGATGAACTCAAGCTTGTCATCAAGATGACCATAAGCTCTAAGACTCACAAATGGAACCAAACAAGAACTAAGAAATATGATGCGAGGATGCAATGGTTTGAGCTCTCAGCGAACGATACGATCAAGCTACTCATCGAGAGACCCCCTTGATAGTACGGCAATCGATCCTATAACCCAGTCTCCCAACTACCATCATGAGACTGGTAAAATAGAAAACCTATCAAGGGCAAACCTTTGCCTTGCACATGGTCCACTTGAGCTAGATGATGACGATCTTGACTCCCTCAAGTTGGACCACCTTTCTTGATTGGGTTGACTCGATGAAGACTAGTTGATTGCTCCCCCATACTCCACTATGGGTGAGCCACTCTTCCGCACATCTTCACAAGTCCATTGTCACCACAAAGGACGGCAAGCTTCAGGCATTTGATCTCTTCGTGATGCTCCACTTGAACTTGCACACCGCAACCTAACCCCACAAAGAACCCTCACGAAGACCATGGGTTAGTACACAAAGCGTAATTGACAATGCTTACCATACCATGGGATCACTTGATCCCTCTTGGTACATCTTCTACGCTTTGTGGGTTGATAAACTTGATTCACTCTTTAACTTAGTCTTGATCAACCTCTCACAAGACCAATCTTTAGTTAATTCCTTGAATAGCACTTTGGTCGACACAAACTCTCCTTGAAACCAACACATGTACTCCAAGAAAAGCCTATGGACAAAACCTTCAAATATAACTCAAGGCAACCATTAGTCCATAGAGATTGTCATCAATTACCAAAACCAAACATGGGGGCACCGCATGTTCTTTCACTAAACAAACTAGTAAAAAAATCTCGTAAGAAGCGGAAGCAAGCAGTAGACAAAAAATAAATAATGAAGGATGAAGAAGTTCACTAAAACAACCTTTATCTGCAAAAATTAAGTGATGCTAAATCAAGGCAACACTTTCTCGATGTGAGCCAACTATAGAGCATGGCCTTTCTGATGTAGCTAATGTGCTCCGCCCCAAACTAAGCAATTCGAACACCATCCCAAGTCTGCAAGAATTGAAACATATAGAATCCCCCATCATGCCTGCAATAAAAGAATAAAAAACATCAATTTCACAAGATGAAATAAAAAAACTTGAGCAGTATGGTGGAGACGGACTGCACGGAACACACCCATTTGGCTGCATTGGGACAATGACATGTTTCAACACAAATCCATCAAGTGTAGGAGGATTTAGCGGCTCATCAGAACTTCAGCTACCTTCTTTCCATTCACGCTTGATATTTTTAACCATCCTCCTAAAAACCCTGATCGCATCAGGGCTGCCAGGTTTATTGAGCGAGTCAAGAAATTCAAACCGTCTTTCTTTCACATTTAACGCAACTACACAATAATGATCAATGTCATCCCTCATCTCTGGCGGATCAAAGGTTGCAAAAAGGACCTGTTCAAAGAACGAAAAATAAATAAAATTATTATAAGAAGAAGAAGAAACAGAAGACTATAAAAACAAACACACAAAATATAGTTTTTGACACATAAAAACGTTACTCACCATATCCTTTTTTATCAACATGCTCCTCGGGTTTTGAAGAGAACATCATTTTAACACTCCTGCCTATAGTACCACCATTCCAAATATTTGTATGCCAAAACAAAACCAAAAGTCAAATAGTGCTCAAACAAAAACAAGTCGTTGCACGAAATCAGAAAAGAAAAACAAAAAATAAAACAAAAATTTCTGCATTCTTACACAAATATGGTACGGGGCAACCATTGTCGGAGATCCCTTAAACTTATCTACCAGCAAAGAAACCCCAAGATCTACAAGGCATGTAGTGAGCATCCCTTTATCCCAAAAAGATTGACCAACTTTGCCAATGGTAACATCAGCCATCTCAGTTTTAAAAGCAATCATGTCTTTGAATTTTTTATGAAAAACACAAACATAAGATACTAAAAAAATAACAACAAAGAAAAAAAGGTAAAAATACCAAAATTAGAAAATACAAATGAACAAAACCATTTCTAAAAAACCATACTTCTTCTTCTTGTCCTTCTGAACCCTTGTAATAGCAGCGAACAACTCATTGTATCTTTTCAGAAGAGCTGGATCAATGATCGATAGTGTCACAACAGGAAGTTCGTCATCTGTAATAAAAAATATGAAGTTCACTTATCCAAAGAATGAAGTTCAAATATTAAGATAAGCAAGTTCTGCTAGCTATTTTGAAAATCATCAACAAAAGATAAAAGTTTCACTTATCATTAAACATCTAATACAGCTACCATAGTAATTAAACAAAATGAATGAGAAAAACTTCAACTGCACTGTTCGAAACAAAACTCTTGCCTTCAGTGTCAGAGTCTTCATGTTGTTGTTCTTCAGAGCTGACCAAAACATTTTCTTGGCTAGGTTGCGACGAATCCACCACAACCTCACTGGACTGCTCTTCTACAGCAACACCAGCATTCTTTGGATTTACAACAGTCTGGTCAACCACAAAATCCTTAGATACTTCAGCTACATGAGGCTCCACTCTCGGTACTTCAGGAACATCGTTGGCCACCAAAAAAACAGGGGGAGCAGCGACACTAACAGCAGGAACGCCATTCTCTAGCGACTCTTCAATGCCAAAATCAGAATCTTCATGCCGACTAGGGGAAACAACATCATGGGATTCTTGAGCTGCATAAGGGTCTGCATAGTCAACGGCAACCGATGCAGAAGCATCAACACTGCCACCACCATCAACAGCACAACCCCCCTGATTCAGATCAACATGAACTTCTACATTTTCTTCTCCAGACTGTGGAAAGTTCAAAAAAACACACAATAACACAAATGAGCGTGGGGATAATTAACACAACAACACACAAGACACTTATGTCAAAGACTGCTGACAACATACGCAGAATAACTGCAGTCCACATATGCAAAACAACTGCAATCCACATGTGTCAAAACAACTACAACTGCAACCCACATATACGTAAAAAAGAGCTGAAGTTCACTTTGTCAAACGATGCAGTTCAGTTATGTTATATACTGAAGCTTACGTGTGTAAAAGACTATGGACCACGCATGCGAAAAGAACTGCAGTTCACTTCTGTCAAAGACTGAAGCTCACACATGTAAAACTATTGCAGCTCACATATGTAAATGAAAATACATGAGTGAACATAACATCCTACATCAAAGTTTATAACAACAACAAAAAATTACATCACAACCCACTAACAGAAAAAGTAATACAACTATACCTTATCAACTACAACATCCGGAGGGGACGATGCATCAGCCAAGACCTCATCCTTCCCAGAGCCATCGTATGACTCTTTGTGCACATCACAAGCAGCAACACCAGTCTACGGGCATACAACAAACCAAAAACGAAAATAAGATGGTAACGACTAAAAAGAAAAAACTTCAACTATCCACAAGTAGTACACACATTACAACAGTGAAGTACACAAAAAATACAATAAATGGAAAGCAAATGCAAGTTCAAAGAAGAGGGACGCATGGCAGAACAGACATCGCAGAAGTACTTGTACCTGACCAATTCCATCGTCCCTAGATACATGGACACCAGAAGATTCCACTGCAGCCTATCACAAAAAACAAAAAATAGTGAGGAGCAGTCCACATAATACACAAAAGAGGTTCAAAGCCACAAAAAACCTAGAACATACATTATCAGCTCCAACGCCAGTGTCCTGACGGTTCATTTCATCCAAAATATGCCCAGCATCCTTCTCATACAGACCGCGTTTTTCCTCCTGTGAATGTCTCAACTGAGCATACGAAGACCGAACATTCGTCACTACAATCTTCAGGCTTCCAATCACGCCATAATCAAAATTGTGAACAGCAACAATATCTTCATCTCGTGGGCCATGGCTAACAGGGAAAAACCAGCAACTGTCCTCAACCTGTCATGGCTAACATCTCGTGGGCCAAGAACTCATCCACGTACCAAGTTCAACGGTGATCTTCATCAAGTCCGGTACCAACTTGTGGAAACCATATATTCATTTCCAACCTAGGCTCGCCCCTTAGGATGAGATGAGCGATTGGTCCCACCGAGATTGCAATGCAAACTCTCTATTTCCCCGTCGTAACGTTTTGGTCTAACCAAGATGAGCGAATCGGTCCCACCGAGTTTGCCTGACCAACTCTCTGTTTGTCTATTACCAAAATCGGCCCCACCGAGTTTGTGTAATCGGTCTCACCAAGATTACGTTATGCCCTAACCCTAATCGAATCGGTCCCACCGAGTTGACATGTCGGTCCCACTGAAAATCCTAACGTTCACATTTTGAACTAATTTGGTCTGGCCGAGTTTTATAATTTGGTCCCACCGAGTTTGGTGATTTGTCTGTAACGGTTAGATTTTGTGTGGAGGTTATATATACCCCTCCACCCACTCTTCATTCATGGAGAGAGCCATCAAAACATGCCTACACTTCCAACATACATTTTCTGAGAGAGAACCACCTACACTTGTGTTGAGGTCAAGATATTCCATTCCAACCACATAAATCTTGATCTCTAGCCTTCCCCAAGTTGCTTTCCACTCAAATCATCTTTCTACCAAATACAATCCTATGAGAGAGAGTTGAGTGTTGGGGAGACTATCATTTGAAGCACAAGAGCAAGGAGTTCATCATCAACACACCATCTATTACCTTTTGGAGAGTGGTGTCTCCTAGATTGGTTAGGTGTCACTTGGGAGCCTCCGTCAAGATTGTGGAGTTGAACCAAGGAGTTTGTACGGGCAAGGAGATCGCCTACTTCCTGAAGATCTACCCTAGTGAGGCAAGTCCTTCGTGGGCGATGGCCATGGTGGGATAGACAAGGTTGCTTCTTCGTGGACCCTTCGTGGGTGGAGCCCTCCGTGGACTCGCGCAACCGTCACCCTTCGTGGGTTGAAGTCTCCATCAACGTGGATGTACGATAGCACCACCTATCGGAACCACGCCTTTCCTCGGCTTGCAACAAAAGGGGCGAGCCTAGGTTGGAAATGAATTCTTGGTACCACCCGTGTAGTTTCCACATCGTAGACAAAGGTAGTAGTCCCTAGGTCTACTACCTATATTCATTTCCAACCAACCACCCGTGTAGTTTCCACATTTGGTTTCCACGTGGGCCAATTCCGGTACCCTCAAAGATATGTACACAACTTTGAGAGAAACCAAGTGTGGACATTGGTTGAGAAGCCCGACAACAAACACAACATCATTGGTACCAAATGGGTGTTTTGCAACAAGCAAGACGAAGATGGACAAGTCGTTCGCAACAAAGCACGTCTCGTCGCCCAAGGCTACACTCAAGTCGAAGGTATGGACTATGGTGAGACATATGCCCACGTTGCTATACTTGAGTCCATCCACATCTTACTTGCCTATGCTAATCACCATGATATTACCTTGTACCAAATGGACATTAAAAGTGCTTTTCTAAATGGTGAAATTGAGGAGGAAGTTTATGTTAAACAACCTCCCGGCTTTGTTAATCCTAAGAAACCCGACCATGTTTACAAACTTCACAAAGCTCTTTATGGTCTTAAACAAGCTCTTAGAGCGTGGTATAAATGCTTGACCAAGTTCCTTATTGAAAAAGGCTTTGAGATTGGAAAGATAGATTCTACTCTTTTTACTAAAAGGGTTAATGGTGAATTATTTGTGTGCCAAATTTATGTTGATTATATCATATTTGGTTCGACTAACCCTCATTTTAGTGAAAAGTTTGGAAAGCTAATGTCGGAGAAGTTTGAGATGTCTATGATGAGTGAACTCAAGTTCTTTCTTGGGTTGCAAATCAAGCAAACCAAGGAGGGTACTTTTTTTCCCAAGCAAAGTATACCAAGGACTTATTCAAGAAGTTCAACATGCAAGAATGCAAAGGTATGAATACACCCATGCCTACTAGAGGACATCTTGACTTGACCAAGGATGGTGAGCCAGTTGACCAAAAGGTTTATCGCTTTATGATTGGTTCATTGTTATATCTATGTGCCTCCCGTCCCGATATTATGCTAAGTGTGTGCATGTGTGCACGATATCAAGGAGCCCCCAAAGAATGTCATCTTAAGGCTGTGAAAAGGATAGTGAGATACTTAATTCATACACCAAATTTTGGCATTTGGTATCCTAGGAGGTCTTCTTTTGATCTTGTTGGATACTCCGATTCGGACTATGCCGGTGACAAGGTTGATAGAAAATCCACTTCATGTACGTGTCAATTTCTTGGTAGATCTCTTGTGTCTTGGTCCTCCAAGAAACAAAACTCGGTATCCTTATCCACCACCGAAGCGGAATACATTGCCGCCGGTTCATGTTGTGCTCAATTACTTTGGATGACCCAAACTCTTAAAGATTATGGGATCTACGTGAAACATGTTCCATTGCTTTGTGACAATTAAAGTGCTATTAATATTGCTCACAATCCCGTGCAACATTCTCGAACTAAGCATATTGAAGTTCGTCATCATTTCATTCGAGATCATGTTGCTAAAGGAGACATTGATCTTAAGCATGTTCTTATCGATAAGCAATTGGCGGATATATTCACCAACCCGCTTGATGAGAAAGTATTTTGTCATTTGAGAGGTTAATTGAACACCATTGATGCTTCAAACTTGGAGTATAAACTCCATTTGGATACATATGTCTTGGATATACTTGATATTTCTCTTATGATGATGATCATATGTCTTGGATATACTTGTACCCTTGCATGCTATCTAACTCTTGTAGGTACTTGGATGAATCTAAATATATGAGATTGCAAATCACTCACATCTTGAGCAATCTCTACATCACCAAGTCTCTACAATATGGTGGTTGAAGACAAGGAAGCATGAATCCCTTTAAACATATCCTTTGACAAATCCTATATATCAAATTTCATTTGGTATCAATTTTCATGATTGTCATTTTGGATACGCAAGTGCTTTTCCTTGCAAGACTAACCCATGTAGGTAGATGAACTCAAACTACAAGTGGTGCTCCCAATCATTGATGAGCTACATCAACCTTGAGCATCCCACACAAGTTTAACTACATGATCAAGATCGACACCACCACCCAATTTATGTCATTCCATCTTAGAGAAGCTTTACCCCAAGTCATGGGTCAAAGCAGCTCAACAAGATGTGAATACATCAAGATCCTTAAACAAAAAATGGTAACCCCATTTTGAGCTTAAACGATGAGTATGACCTACGATCAAGTGTTCTCACCTGACTCCTAAGTTAATACACTCTAACATAGGTGACTTTGTCGCCGACCAATTCTAGATGAAGTTCTCTAGTGTTTCTCTGAGTTCTTGCATTTGTCTCTTGCATATTTGTTCTCCTTCTTTATTAAAAAACTTCATCTAGAGCTCTTTAATTTCTCTATTTGTTCCTGCATTCCCTGCAACCAATTCGTTGCAAATCCTTCAGTTAATTCCTTGCAAATATTTGTGAGATTGTATTTGCCTAGTGAGGTCAGATGACAAGTGTTCTCTCTGTATTAAACTCGGACACACCGGCTTGCCTCTTTCGGTCTAACCGAACCATCTCGGTTCTACCGAAGAAAACAACTCGGTGCTATCGATCTCAATGCTGAGAAGACACTTTGCCATTTGCATCCAGCATATTTGTTCCAGCTCCACTCAATGATTCTTGTCCTTTACCTGCATCACATTCTCTAAGCTGCTTTTCTATGTGACTCAAGGACCAAACCTATTCGACTCATATTCCAGAAGAACCTTCTTGGAAATTGATGTCAAAGGGGGAGAGAGAGAGATCACATCAAAGCTTAATCACTTCAAAAGGGGGGTACACTTCAAAGGGGGAGAGTGCTCAGTCACATCAAAAAGCCCCAGATGCTTGGTATTCAAGAGGAGAGAAGTCACATGTCTTTAAGAGGGGAAAGACATGTTAGTTTGCGTTATGTTTCTATTTGCTCTGATTTTCTTTTCCCTATATTCACCCATTAGATTCAGGGGGATAAAGACTTCTAAGGGAAAGAAATCTTTGAATTCATTGCACATCTTTACCTTTGGGGACATGTCTATATCTAATAGGAGTACCCAGTACTCACTCTCTACATGACATCCCAATCTTGGTACTCTTGTGGTTTATTGCTTGCTCTATTTAGCAGATGTTTCTATGTTATCTAACCTTGTTTACTCAGGTTCATCTCTTCCAAAGCCAGATCAAGACCACAAGGTAAGTATGTGCATCACACTCATGTGCATGATAATCTCTTTCTAATGTACATATTGTTTGCAAGAAAGACTCATGAAATGAAGGTATATTTCCAGTATCTACACCATTTTCTCTGATGCATATAGCCAAGATACATGTAACTCATTGCTTGATCTATCATGCTTATGCATTCGCATGCTCTTATATTCCATATTTACATGGATCCATACATGTAGGGGAGCCTATGCATGTTACATGTTCTTCCAAAGCTTTACCTTCTATTCTTTATATATTTATCTAAATCTTTGATGTATGTTGTCATCAATTACCAAAAAGGAGGAGATTGAAAGCACAAGTGCTCCTTGGGTGATTTTGGTAATTAATGTCAACATATCTCTTGTTGGATTGATATTTTCACCTAGTATATTTTAGATGAGATCAACAGTGGAGTGGCTTGGACAAGAGGATGTGGAACCCCTTCAAGATGCTAAGGACAAGGATTGGCCCAAGCTCAAGACTCTACATTTTCCTTTTAGTGATCCAAGATCACATTGAGTCCATAGGAAAAGCCAATACTATTAAAAGGGGATGAGGTGTCGCTTAATGGCTTGCTTGCTCAAAGTGCTTAGTGATATGCTCCAAAGCCCTCAACCACTTTCTCATATCCACATATGTCCCAAACCAAAAGTCAAACTCGGCCCCACCGATTTGATTTATCCGGCGCCACCGAGTTTACTTGTCATAGCCACTGCCAGAAACCCTAATCAATTTGATCTCACCGATGGGATCCCGGTCTCACCGAGATGGGCTTGCAAACTCTCTGGTTCCTGTTGCAATAATTTCGGTCTCACCAAGATATGTAATCGGCCTCACTGAGTTTGCTTGACCAACTCTCTGGTTAGCTTATTACCAAAATCGGTCCCACCGAGTTTGTGTAATCGGTCAAACCGAGACGAGGTTTTACCCTAACCCTAGCACATCGGTCCCACCGAGTTGATCATATCAGTCCCACCGAAAAGCATAACGTTCACATTTTGAACCAAATCGGTCTGACCGAGTTTAACTATTCGGTCCCACCGAGTTCGGTGAATTGTGTGTAACGGCTAGATTTTATGTGGAGGCTATATATACCCCCCCCCACCCAACCTCCATTCATGGAGAGGGACATCATAATGTGCCTACACTTCCGGCATTCATTTTCTGAGAGAGAACCACCTACTCATGTGTTGTGACCAAGATATTCCGATCCAACCATAAGAATCTTGATCTCTAGCCTTCCCCAAGTTGCTTTCCACTCAAATCATCTTTCCACCAAATCCAAATCCTTGAGAGAGAGTTTAGTGTTGGGGAGACTATCATTTTAAGCACAAGAGCAAGGAGTTCATCATCAACACACCATCTATTACCTTTTGGAGAGTAGTGTCTCCTAGATTGGTTAGGTGTCACTTGGGAGCCTCCGACAAGATTGTGGAGTTGAACCAAGGAGTTTGTAAGGGAAAGGAGATCGCCTACTTTGTGAAGAACTACCCAAGTGAGGCAAGTCCTTCGTGGGTGATGGCCATGGTGGGATAGACAAGGTTGCTTCTTCGTGGACCCTTTATGGGTGGATCCCTCCGTGGACTCGCGCAACCGTTACCCTTCGTGGGTTGAAGTATCCATCAATGTGGATGTACGATAGAACCACCTATCGGAACCACACCAAAATCTTCGTGTCTCAAATTGCGTTTGCACACTCCAATCCCATCCCTTTACTTTCTTGCAACTTGCATGCTTTACTTTCTGCTGCTCATATACTCTTTCCATGCTTGCTTGAAATGTATTGTGAATGTTTAAACTTCTGCTAAAACTCCACCTTAACTTGAGGAAATTAAAAACTACTACTTTTTTTGTTAAGAGTCTATTCACCCCCCTCTATACGCCTCTTCTCGATCCTTTCACTATCACGACCCCAAATGATGTGAGCAGGGTTCCCAAGTCCACCTCGACGGATGGTACTATGCTTGGTACACCGTGCCACGTGCCTAGCCATCCCAAGTCCATCCCATCGGGTAGTAGTGCGCTTGGTATGGCCAATAGCACATTCTACAAACACCAGAAACTACTTGCAACTCCTGGATAGAGATCAGGGCAATTAATAAGTCAAGAGAGTCAATTAAGGATCCCAATATGTGGTAGTAACTAATCTTGGATAACACGCAGAACTCAGTTCTTAAGGATGGTTGAGGGAGTCCTGGATTAAGGGGTCCACGGGCATCCGGACTATGTAACATGGGCCGGACTAATGGGCTATGAAGATACAAGACAAAATACTTCTCTCCGTGTCTGGATGGGACTCTCCTTTGCGTGGATGGTGTCAGTGTCAAAACCGGCGGATCTCGGGTAGGGGGTCCCGAACTGTGCGTCTAAGGCTGATGGTAACAGGAGGCGGGGGACACAATGTTTACCCAGGTTCGGGCCCTCTCGATGGAGGTAATACCCTACTTCATGCTTGATTGATCTTGATGATATGAGTATTACAAGAGTTGATCTACCACGAGATCGTAGAGGCTAAACCCTAGAAGCTAGCCTATGATTATGATTGTTGTTGTCCTACGGATTAAACCCTCCGGTTTATATAGACACCGGAGGGGTCTAGGGTTACACAGAGTCGGTTACAAGGGAGGATATCTACATATCCAAATTTCCAAGCTTGCCTTCCACGCAAAGGAGAGTCCCACCCGGACACGGGAAGAAGTCTTCAATCTTGTATCTTCATAGTCCAACAGTCCGGCCAAAGTACATAGTTCGGCTGTCCGAGGACCCCCTAATCCAGGACTCCCTCAGATGGAAAGCTTGGCATTCGGATATGTAGATTCCTTCCTTTGTAAACCGACTATGTACAACCATAGGCCCCTACGGTGTCTATATAAACCGGAGGGTTTAGTCCGTAGAGGCAATCACAATCATATAGGCTAGACATCTAGGGTTTGGCCATTATGATCTTGTGGTAGATCAACTCTTGTAATCCTCATATTCATAAAGATCAATCAAGCAGGAAGTCGGGTATTACCTCCATAAAGAGGGCCCGAACCTGGGTAAACATCATGTCCCCTGTCTCCTGTTACCATCGATCCTAGACGCATAGTTCGGGACCCCCTACCCGAGATCCACCGGTTTTGACACCGACATTGGTGCTTTCATTGAGAGTTCCGCTGCATCGTCACCAAAAGGTTCGTTGGCTCCATCAATCATCTACAACAATGCTGCCCTGGGGGAGGTTTTCCTCCCCGGTCAGATCTTTGTGTTCGGTGGCTTTGCACTGCGGGCCAACTCGCTTGGCCATCTAGAGCAGATCGACAGCTACGCCCCAGGTCACTAGATTAGTTCTGGAAATCTGGAGTATGTCACTGATATCTGAGGAGACTTGATCTTCCAAGGGTTCACGACCCCTACCTCCGCTCTGGCCTTAGATCCGAAGCGCATCACCAGGTCCGAAGACGGGATTACCGAGCCTGCCGGACTATCAGTGGCCACTAAACCCAGTACGGGAGAGCAGGAGGAAGTAGTGTCGCTGGCAACCATCATGAAGCCGGACTCTTCTCCGGACACTGGCTCCGAACCCCCAGAGTCAGCATCGTGTGAGCTCAGCCAAGGAGTTTCCTTCCTGTCGTACTCCATGAATTTTCTTCTCCCTAATCAAACCTCGCCTTTAAGTGAGGCTCTGAATTTAATGCGATCCCTCGTCATTACAGAGGGGCAATTTCCAAACTACGCCCATCCCGGACTAGGGGTTGAGGGCGGATAATTTTACGTCCCACCCACCACCCACTTCATAGCCACTGTCGAGGACTTAACTGGCATGCTCGACTATGGCTCCAAAGACATCGATGGTATGGATGACGATGCCAGAGAGGAGCAGGCCAAAAACCCGCCGTTTAGCGGACACTGGACGACCACCTCTTCGTATGACGTGTACATGGTGGACACACCCAAGGAGGGTAACGGCGATGATAAAGAAGATCCAGTTGAGGATAAGCCTCCTGAGATACAGCCAAACGCCGACGTCAGCAGCGCCGCTCTAAATCACATCGTGGAAAAGATAGCAATACCTGCACAGGAGACAATGATGTCTACTACACAACCTTCTTCTTGTAGACGTTGTTGGGCCTCCAAGTGCAGAGGTTTGTAGGACAGTAGCAAATTTCCCTCAAGTGGATGACCTAAGGTTTATCAATCCGTAGGAGGCGTAGGATGAAGATGGTCTCTCTCAAGCAACCCTGCAACCAAATAACAAAGAGTCTCTTGTGTCCCCAACACACCCAATACAATGGTAAATTGTATAGGTGCACTAGTTCGGCGAAGAGATGGTGATACAAGTGGTATATGGATAGTAGATAATAGTTTTTGTAATTTGAAAATATAAAAACAGCAAGGTAACTAAGGATAAAAGTGAGCGTAAACGGTATTGCAATGCTAGGAAACAAGGCCTAGGGTTCATACTTTCACTAGTGCAAGTCCTCTCAACAATAATAACATAATTGGATCACATAACTATCCCTCAACATGCAAAAAAGAGTCACTCCAAAGTCACTAATAGCGGAGAACAAACGAAGAGATTATGGTAGGGTACGAAACCACCTCAAAGTTATTCCTTCCAATCAATCCGTTGGGCTATTCCTATAAGTTTCACAAACAGCCCTAGAGTTCGTACTAGAATAACACCTTAAGACACAAATCAACCAAAACCCTAATGTCACCTAGATACTCCAATGTCACCTAAAGTGGGTATGATTATACGATATGCATCACACAATCTCATATTCCTCTATTCAACCAACACATAGAACCTCAAAGAGTGCCCCAAAGTTTATACCGGAGAATCACGACGAAAACGTGTGCCAACCCCTATGCATAGGTTCATGGGCGAAACCCGCAAGTTGGTCACCAAAACATACATCAAGTGAATCACGTGATATCCCATTGTCACCACAGATATGCACGGCAAGACATACATCAAGTGTTCTCAAATCTTTAAAGACTCAATCTGATAAGATAACTTCAAAGGGGAAACTCAATCCATTACAAGAGAGTGGAGGGGGGAAGAAACATCACATGATCCAAATATAATAGCAAAGCTCGTGATACATCTAGATCGTATCACCTCACGAGAGAGAGAGAGAGAGATCAAACACATAGCTACTGGTACATACCCTCAGCCCCGAGGGAGAACTACTCCCTCCTCGTCATGGAGAGCACCGGGATGATGAAGATGGCCACCGGAGAGGGATTCCCCCCTCCGGCAGGGTGCCGGAACGGGTCTAGATTGGCTTTCGGTGGCTACGAAGGCTTCTGGCGGCGGAACTCCCGATCTATTGTGCTCTCGGATGTTTTTAGGGTATATGGAGATATATAGGCGGAAGAAGTACGTCAGGGGGGCCACGAGGGGCCCACGAGGGTGGAGGGCACGCCTAGAGGGGTGGGCGCACCCCCTACCTCGTGGCCTCCTCGAGGCTTCCCTTATGTGCACTTCAAGTCTTCTGGGCTTCTTTCCTTCCAAAAATGAGTTCCGTGAAGTTTCAGGTCAATTGGACTTCGTTTTTTTCCTTTTCTTCGAAACCCTAAAACAAGGTAAAAACAGAAACTGGCACTGGGCTCTGGGTTAATAGGTTAGTCCCAAAAATGATATAAAAGTGTATAATAAAGCCCATAAACATCCAAAACAGTAGATAATATAGCATGGAGCAATCAAAAATTATAGATACGTTGGAGACGTATCAGCATCCCCAAGCTTAATTCCTACTCGTCCTCGAGTAGGTAAATGATAAAAACAGAATTTTTGATGCGGAGTGCTACTTGGCATAATTTCAATGTAATTCTTCTTAATTGTGGCATGAATATTCAGATCCGAAAGATTCAAGACAAAATTTCATATTGACATAAAAATGATAATACTTCAAGCATACTAACTAAGCAATTATGTCTTCTCAAAATAACATGGCCAAAGAAAGTTCATCCCTACAAAATCATATAGTTTAGTCATGCTCCATTTTCATCACACAAGAATGCTCTCATCATGCACAACCCCGATGACAAGCCAAGCAATTGTTTCATACTTTAGTAATCTCAAACCGATAAACCTTCACGCAATACATGAGCACAAGCCATGGATATAGCACTATGGGTGGAATAGAATATGATGAGGGTTATGTGGAGAAGACAAAAAGGAGAAAGTCTCACATCAACGAGGCTAATCAATGAGCTATGGAGATGCCCCATCGATTGATGTTAATGCAAGGAGTAGGGATTGCCTGCAACGGATGCACTAGAGCTATCAATGTATGAAAGCTCAACAAAAGAAACTAGTGGGTGTGCATCCAACTTGCTTGCTCACGAAGACCTAGGGCACTTGAGGAGGCCCATTGTTGGAATATACAAGCCAAGTTCTAATAATGAAAATTTCCCACTAGTATATGAAAGTGACAAAACAAGAGACTCTCTATCATGAAGATCATGGTGCTACTTTGAAGCACAAGTGTGGTAAAGGATAGTAGCATTGTCCCTTCTCTCTTTTTCTCTCATTTTTTCATTTTTTGGGGCATTTTCCTTTTTTATGGCCTTTATCTTTTTTTTGGGCATTCTCTTTGTTTTATGGCCTTTCTCTTCTTTTTTTTATTCCTCACTTGGGACAATGCTCTAGAAAATGATGATCATCACACTTTTGTTTATTTATAACTCAATGATTACAACTCGATACTAGAACAAAGTATGACTCTATATGAATGCCTCCGGCGGTGTACCGGGATATGCAATGGACCAAGAGTGACATGTATGAAATAATTATGAACGGTGGCTTTGCCACAAATACTATGTCAACTACATGATCATGCTAAGCAATATGACAATGATGAATGTGTCATGATGAACGGAATGGTGGAAAGTTGCATGGCAATATATCTCGGAATGGCTATGAAAATGCCATAATAGGTAGGTATGGTGGCTGTTTTGAGGAAGATATAAGGAGGTTTATGTGTGACAGAGCGTATCATATCACAGGGTTTGGATGCACCAGCGAAGTTTGCACCAACTCTCAATCTGAGAAATGGCAATGCACGGTACCGAAGAGGCTAGCAAGGAGGGAAGGGTGAGAGTGCGTATAATCCATGGACTCAACATTAGTCATAAATAACTCACATACTTAATGCAAAAGTCTACAAGTCATCAAAAACCTCGGCACTACGTGCATGCTCCTAGGGGGATAGATTGGTAGGAAAAGACCATCGCTCATCCCCGACCGCCACTCATAAGGAGGATAATCAAATAACACCTCATGTTTCAAATTTGTTACACAATGTTTACCATACGTGCATGCTACGGGACTTGCAAACTTCAACACAAGCATTTCTCAAATTCACAACTACTCAACTAGCATGACTTTGATATTATTACCTCCATATCTCAAAACAATCATCAAGCATCAAACTTCTCTTAGTATTCAAAACACTCATAAGAAAATTTTACTAATCTTGAATACCTAGCATATTAGGATTTTAAGCAAATTACCATGCTATTCTAAAGACTCTCAAAATAATATAAGTGAAGCATGAGAGATCAATTATTTCTTCAAAATAAAACCGCCACCGTGCTCTAAAAAGATATAAGTGAAGCACTAGAGCAAATGACAAACTACTCTGAATAATATAAGTGAAGATCAATGAGTAGTTGAATAATTATGCAACTATGTGAAGACTCTCTAACATTTAAGAATTTCAGATCTTGGTATTTTATTCAAACAAAAAGCAAAGCAAAATAAAATGACATCTAAGAATAGCAAACATCATGTGAAGAAGCAAAAACTTAGGATCAACCGATACTAACCGATAGTTGTTGAAGAAGAAAGGTGGGATGCCAACCGGGGCATCCCCAAGCTTAGACGCTTGAGACTTCTTGAAATATTATCTTGGGGTGCCTTGGGCATCCCCAAGCTTGAGCTTTTGTGTCTCCTTAATTCCTCTCATATCACGGTCTCCCTAAATCTCAAAAGCTTCATCCACACAAAACTCAACAAGGACTCGTGAGATAAGTTAGTATAAACCATTGCCAAAACCTTATCATACTCTAATGTAGCAAATCACTAAAATTATTATTCAACATTGCATACTAAATGCCTCTGTATATTTAATAGTCCTATCCTCAAATAGAACCATTAAAGAAGCAAACATATGCAAACAATGCAAACATAACAGCAATCTGCCTAAACAGGATAGTCTGTAAAGAATGCAGAAACATCCATACTTCCCTAGCTCCAAAAATTATGAAAGAAAATCCCCACTGTATTAAATTTATCAGAGCTTAATATGCAAAAGGTTTCAACATTTTATCACATTTTGAATTTTATAGGGAATTATTGCAACAGTGGTAAACTTTCTGTTTTCAAACAGCAACATGTGGACTTCTAAAATAGGCATAGTAAAGGCTATCAATGCCACTTTTATTGAAATAAAAGATGCAAAACATTGTTCTAAATAACAGCAAGCAAATCCTAACAAAATAAATTGACACTCCAAGCAAAACACATATCATGTGGTGAATAAAAATATACCTCCAAGTAAAGTTACCGATGAACGAAGACGAAAGAGGGGATGCCTTCCGGGGCATCCCCAAGCTTTGGCTCTTGGCTATCCTTGAATATTACCTTGGGGTTCCTTGGGCATCCCCAAGCTTAGGCTCTTGCCACTCCTTATTCCATAGTCCATTGTCGGAGTAAATAACCATGGGTAGCCTAGCCGGCTCCCCCTGGCCCTTCTGAAAAAATTACGAGCCGATTCGGCCCTCAAGAATCCAAGACGCAGGGCCGCCTTCCCCTTGCCAGCTGTCTCCAGGCCGGCTATCGAAAGGCGGCCCGACTTCAGCCCTCATGAAGAGAAGCCGCGGGAGGGCCGGCTCCGAGAAGCCGGCCGCGAGAAGGCCGACTCCAAGAAGCCGGCTCCCATAAAGCGGTCAAGATCGTACCCTTGAAGTCTGCATCCACATAACGGCGATGTGACGGGGCGTGGCTACAGTGAAGCCTGCCACCCCCTAATCCCGGAGCACGCCTGGCACAGTGCGCTGTACGGGTGGCCATGACCCGTCCGACGCAGCACTGTTGCCACGTTGACCCTGATGTCATCCACGACAGGTTACCAGTACGGCCCACGGGCGATGGGCCCCTTCGGGCAGAGAGACACCCGAAGGCGGCCAGACCTCCCCCAGTCGGCCCAAGATAGAGCCGGCTCCCCACAGCCGGCTTGCCACCTCCCTCGAAGAAGACGCCCCATTAAGGAGACAAGACGCGGTGGGGCTACAGTGATCGCCCACCGGGCAGCGGCACTGTAGCCACGCCCACTTCAGCGAAGCCCTCGCCACCAGGATTGAGCAACAGTAACCAGCCGCCGACAAGGCCCTGACAGTGGGGCCTGCCTGTCGACCAAGGAGCCGGCAGCCGGCGGGACCCACTAGCGGGCGGGCCCCAGCAGCCGGCGCAGAAGCCAAAGAGCGTAGACACAGACGGCTGGGCCCCGCGCCCAGCCAGATTACCATTGTACCCCCGGGGGGTAGGCCTATATAAACCCCCCGGGGCATCCATGCAAAGAGAGATCAATCCCTGCTAGTCTCAGACACCACATAGGGAGGAGAAGAGAGCAAGCCGTGCCCTTCTTCCTCCTCTCGCCAACAGCTCAAGGAGCACCGTGTAGCTACTTGTTCATCTAGTGACCATGCGGAGACCCCGCAGAGCAGCAGTAGGGGTGTTATCTCCACGGAGAGCCCCGAAGCTGGGTAAGATTCACCGGCGTGCATGTCTTAGCCTCATCCCGTTTCCAGGCACCGGCGACGTCTTACTGGCTCCCACAATGATAAGCCACTCGTTGGCATATGTCGCACCTACCACCCGACATCCATTGAATCCTTACCCAAAACTTGAAAACTTCACAACACAAAACTTAACAGAAAATTCGTAAGCTCCGTTAGTATAAGAAAATAAATCACCACTTCAAGGTACTGTAATGAACTCATTATTTGTTTATATTGGTGTTAAACCTACTGTATTCCAACTTCTCTATGGTTTATAAACTCTTTTACTAGCCATAGATTCATCAAAATAAGTAAACAACACATGAAAAACAGAATCTGTCAAAAACAGAACAGTCTGTAGTAATCTGGATCAAACGTATACTTATGGAACTCATAAAATTATCAAATAAATTTCTGGACCTGAGGAATTTATCTATTAATCATCTTCAAAAAGAATTAACTAAATATCACTCTCCAAATAAAAATGGCAGCAATTCTCGTGAGCGCTAAAGTTTCTGTTTTTTACAGCATGATCAACAAGACTTTCCCCAAGTCTTCCCAACGGTTCTACTTGGCACAAACACTAATTAAAAGCATAAAACGACATATAAACAGAGGCTAGATGAATTATTTATTACTAAACAGGAGCAAAAATCAAGGAACAAAAATAATACTGGGTTGCCTCCCAACGCTATCGTTTAACGCCCCTAGCTAGGCATGATGATTTCAATGATGCTCACATGAAGGATAAGAATTGTAACATAAAGAGAGCATCATGAAGAATATGACTAGCACATTTAAGTCTAACCCTCTTCCTATGCATAGGGATTTTGTGAGCAAACAACTTGTGGGAACAATAATCAACTAGCATAGGAAGGTAAAACAAGCATAACTTCAAAACTTTAAGCACATAGATAGGAAACTTGGTATTATTGCAATTCCTACAAGCATATATTCCTCCCTCATAATAATTTTCAGTAGCATCATGAATGAATTCAACAATATAACTAACACCTAAAGCATTCTTTTCATGATCTATAAGCATAGAAATTTTATTACTCTCCACACAAGCAAGATTCTTCTCATTAATAGTAGTGGGAGCAAACTCAACAGAGTAACTATCATGGGATTGAAAATTGAAATCAAGATGACAAGTTTCATTGTTATTATTATTCTTTAAAGCATATGTGTCATCACAATAATCATCATAGATAGGAGGCATGCTTTCATCATAATAAATTTGCTCATCAAAACTTGGGGGACAAAAAATATCATCTTCATCAAACATAGCTTCCCCAAGCTTGTGGCTTTGCATATCATTAGCATCATGGATATTCAAGGAATTCATACTAACAACATTTCAATCATGATCATCATTCAAATATTTAGTGCCAAACATTTTATAGATTTCCTCTTCTAGCACTTGAGCACAATTATCCTTTCCATCATACTCACGAAAGATATTAAAAAGGTGAAGCGTATGAGACAAACTCAATTCCATTTTTTATAGTTTTATTTTATAAGCTAAACTAGTGATAAAACAAGAAACTAAAAGACCCGATTGCAAGATCTAAAGATATACCTTCAAGCACTCACCTCCCCGGCAACGGCGCCAGAAAAGAGCTTGATGTCTACTACACAACCTTGTTCTTGTAGACATTGTAGGGCCTCCAAGTGCAGAGGTTTGTAAGACAGTAGCAAATTTCCCTCAAGTGGATGACCTAAGGTTTATCAATCCGTAGGAGGCGTAGGATGAAGATGGTCTCTCTCAAGCAACCCTGCAACCAAATAACAAAGAGTCTCTTGTGTCCCCAACACACCCAATACAATGGTAAATTGTATAGGTGCACCAGTTCGGTGAAGAGATGGTGATACAAGTGGTATATGGATAGTAGATAATAGTTTTTGTAATCTGAAAATATAAAAACAGCAAGGTAACTAAGGATAAAAGTGAGTGTAAACGGTATTGCAATGCTAGGAAACAAGGCCTAGGGTTCATACTTTCACTAGTGCAGGCCCTCTCAACAATAATAACATAATTGCATCACAAAACTATCCCTCAACATGCAACAAAGAGTCACTCCAAAGTCACTAATAGCGGAGAACAAACAAAGAGATTATGGTAGGGTACGAAACCACCTCAAAGTTATTCCTTCCAATCAATCCGTTGGGCTATTCCTATAAGTGTCACAAACAGCCCTAGAGTTCGTACTAGAATAACACCTTAAGACACAAATCAACCAAAACCCTAATGTCACCTAGATACTTCAATGTCACCTCAAGTATCCGTGGGTATGATTATATGATATGCATCACACAATCTCAGATTCCTCTATTCAACCAACACATAGAACCTCAAAGAGTGCCCCAAAGTTTCTACCGGAGAATCACGACGAAAACGTGTGCCAACCCCTATGCATAGGTTCATGGGCGGAACCCGCAAGTTGGTCACCAAAACATACATCAAGTGAATCACGTGATATCCCATTGTCACCATAGATATGCACGGCAAGACATACATCAAGTGTTCTCAAATCTTTAAAGACTCAATCCGATAAGATAACTTCAAAGGGGAAACTCAATCCATTACAAGAGAGTAGAGGGGGGAAGAAACATCATAGGATCCAAATATAATAGCAAAGCTCGCGATACATCAAGATCGTATCACCTCAAGAACACGAGAGAGAGAGAGAGAGAGATCAAACACATAGCTACTGGTACATACCCTCAGCCCCGAGGGAGAACTACTCCCTCCTCGTCATGGAGAGCACCGGGATGATGAAGATGGCCACCGGAGGGGGATTTCCCCCTCCGGCAGGGTGCCAGAATGGGTCTAGATTGGCTTTCGGTGGCTACGGAGGCTTCTGGCGGCGGAACTCCCGATCTACTGTGCTCTCGGATGTTTTTAGGGTATATGGAGATATATAGGCGGAAGAAGTACGTCAGGGGGGCTACGAGGGGCCCACGAGGGTGGAGAGCGCGCCCCCTACCTCGTGGCCTCCTCGAGGCTTCCTTTACGTGCACTTCAAGTCTTCTGGGCTTCTTTCCTTCCAAAAATGAGTTCCGTGAAGTTTCAGGTCAATTGGACTCCGTTTGATTTTCCTTTTCTTCGAAACCCTAAAACAAGGTAAAAACATAAACTGGCACTGGGCTCTGGGTTAATAGGTTAGTCCCAAAAAATCATATAAAAGTGTATAATAAAGTCCATAAACATCCAAAATAGTAGATAATATAGCATGGAGCAATCAAAAATTATAGATATGTTGGAGACGTATCGACAACAACACTCCGAGCAATGCCGAAGACAAAGAAGACCCCGTCGAGCTAACTTTCGAATAGGACGATCGGGAAGATGGGCAAGTTAGCCTTAACGAACAGGCCGTAAACAAAGACTCGGAGGACAGTAATTGTCTCCCACTCTTCGAGGACGAGGTGAGCCTCGGTGACGAAGACTTTATCATACCTGAGGAACCTCTCGAGTAGGAGCGATTTCAGCGTCGGCTAATTGCCACTGCAAGGAGCCTGAGAAAGAAGCAGCAGCAGCTTCAAGCTGATCAAGATCTGGTCAACGATAGGTGGACTGATGTCCTGGCAGCCGAGGAATACAGCCTCGAGCGCCCAATCAAAAGTTACCGAAGTGTAAACTGCTACCCCAATTTGACGACGAGGCCCTCGAGCCCGCACCGTCAGCGCGTAATGCGGCTGACCGACCACCTCGTGGCCGGGACAAAACGGCAACTAAAGCCGAACACCAGCCCATACTACCTCGCCGTAAAGGTAGAGACATAACGGCTCAGGGATATACACATGACCTGCGGCAAGACTTGGACAATAGAGCAGGTCAGACCAGATCGATCTACGGATCGTGGGGCGTGCACTGATGCGCGACGACTATCTAGCCGGACATGACAAGCATAATCACACCCGGGCCGAAAACCGCAGACGGACTCCATCCGAGCTGCGTCGCGACTTGGCCCGATATAGAGGCGCCGCACACCCCCTATGCTTCACTGATGAAGTAATGGAGCATGAATTCCCAGAAGGGTTCAAGCCTATGAATATCAAATCGAATGATGGAACAACAGATCCCGCGGTATGGATTGAGGATTTTCTTCTCCATATTCATATGGCCTGCGGTGATGATCTTCATGCCATCAAATACCTCCCACTAAAATTAAAGGGACCAGCTCGGCACTGGCTAAACAGCCTCCCAAAAAACTCTATTGGCAACTGGGAAGACCTGGAAGACACCTTTCTCGACAACTTCCAAGGTACATATGTCCGGCCTCCGGATGCTGATGACCTCAGTCACATCATCCAGCAGCCTGGAGAGTCCGCCAGGAAGCTCTGGACTAGGTTCTTAATTAAAAAGAACCAAATTGTCGACTGTCCGGATGCCGAAGCCCTAGCGGCTTTTAATAATAGAGTCTGAGATGAATGGTTGGCCCGTCACCTCGGCCAAGAAAAACCAAAGTCTATGGCAGCTCTTACCGCACTGATGACCCGCTTCTGTGCGGGAGAAGACAGCTGGCTGGCTCGCCGAAACAACAGCACCAGCGATCCTGGCACCTTTGAGGTCAGGGACGGCAATGGCAAGCCTCGACGCAATAAAAACAAGTGTCAAAACAATAATGGAGGAACCCAAGACACGTCGGTCAATGCCGGATTCAGTGGTTCCAAATTCGGTCAACGGAAGAAGCCATTGAAGGCAAAAGATGGCCCATCCAGTTTAGACACGATATTGGATCGGCCCTGTCAAATTCATGGCAGCCCTGACAAACCCGCCAACCATACCAACAGAAATTGTTGGGTTTTCAAACAAGCAGGCAAGCTCAACGCCGAACACAAAGGGAGGGGGCTGCCTAGTGACAGCGAAGACGAGGAGACTCGCCAGCCAAATACTGGGGGACAAAAGCAATTTCTCCCCAAAGTAAAAACAGTAAACATGATATCTGTGACGCATATCCCTACGAGGGAGCGCAAGCGCGTACCACGAGACGACTATGCCATAAAGCCGGTCGTACCAAAATTTAACCCATGGGCAGCCTGTTCGATCACTTGTGATTGCAATGACCACCCAATAGGTATCCGTCACAAAGGTTCGACAGCTTTGGTCCTCGACCCAATCATCAATGGATTCCATCTCACATGAGTCCTTCTGGACGGCTGCAGTAGCCTTAATTTGCTCTATCAAGACACTGTTCGCAAAATGGGCATTGATCCCTCAAGGATCAAGCCCACCATAACTGCCTTCAAAGGTGTAATACCTGGCGAAGAAGCTCAATGTACGGGCTCAATCACGCTGGAAGTCGTCTTCGGTTCGCCGGACAACTTCCGAAGCAAAGCCTTGATCTTCAATATTGTTCCGTTCTGCAGTGGATACCATGCACTGCTTGGGCGGACCGCGTTCGCTCGTTTCAATGTGATCCCACACTACGCCTATCTAAAGCTTAAGATGCCCGGTCCACGCGGCGTCATAACGATCAATGGAAACATGGTACACCCCCTCCGTTCTGAGGAGTATACCACGACCATCACAGCCGAAGTACAAAGCGGACTCGTTAAACCGCATAATTATCGGCCATTAAGCCACCGGCCTCTACTACACAAGACCGATCAATTTTCAAGTTGGATTAGTAGTTCTGCCTTTGTCGTTCGCTGCATATGCCCGCGAAGTTCGCATCGCGCATGCATAATTATGCACTTAAAATGCCTTGGTCGTCAGCAGAGGCACAATGCGGACAGGCCTACTACACGGTTCGTCCTCCTACAACTTTTCTCCCTTCTTTTCAAACTATTTCTTATTTTTTGTCACACATGAATCAAAACCTGCTCGTCCTATGGACATGCAAGGACTCTTTAGGAGCTCAATTTCGTCCAGGAAACCAAAGATTGCTCCTTTTAAGGAATCCTCTTCACTAAGGCAAAGGCAGCAGACGTGCGATAGGAGGTTCAAAAGATTTTTTGTAGACCAAACACTCTATTTAAAACCTGGATATAGCCTTTTTCCTTAGCCTTCGACCCCTGGCATGTAAAATGACCCGGGTAGAGGTGTTATAATCTGTAAGATTGCACTTGACGTATCAATCAGATTCCAGTGGACATAATCTTTTCTCCTACAACTTTTCTCCCTTCTTTTCAAACTATTTCTTATTTTTTGTCACACATGAATCAAAACCTGCTCGTCCTATGGACATGCAAGGACTCTTTAGGAGCTCAATTTCGTCCAGGAAACCAAAGATTGCTCCTTTTAAGGAATCCTCTTCACTAAGGCAAAGGCAGCAGACGTGCGATAGGAGGTTCAAAAGATTTTTTGTAGACCAAACACTCTATTTAAAACCTGGATATAGCCTTTTTCCTTAGCCTTCGACCCCTGGCATGTAAAATGACCCGGGTAGAGGTGTTATAATCTGTAAGATTGCACTTGACGTATCAATCAGATTCCAGTGGACATAATCTGTCTTCAGTACTTATTTTTTCCTCATAGAAACTGTATTTTACCTTTTCGGTGGTTTCACATATACACCTCGGCACTAATCGCCAGGGGCTCGATATGGCAACATATTAAATTGCCAACAAGTCGGAACAGCTCTATAGCATACTTTGGCATCACGAGTTTTGGCATTATATGCATCAGCTTCGAATCATGTCTTTGGTCAATAGTTGGGTTGCCTGGCTCCTATGCTTACTACCTTACGTTCCGCTCTATCGGCTAGGGTAGTAAAGGGAGAACTACTACGATTGTGTTTCCGGTTCACCTGGTTAAGCACCTCAGTAGAGAAAGCCAAAAACCGACTGTCATGATACGGCGAGAGCTGGTCAACCACTCGGTGACTTATTAAAATCTTTTTCGATTTCTTCCGTATAACACGAAGGACCGTTTTCTAGTCGCCTATGTAGCGCAGCCGTATTCGCATAACCGCGCACATACAAGGGGCTATATCATAGACCCACCGTCAAACTCCTATGGCTAAGTGAAGGTGTTAAAGCCCTATAGTCCGATTGCCTAGTTCGCTGCACTGACACCTCCTTCACGGACCAAGACATTGGGTCAAGTGTAGTCAGTTGCTATTCCGAACACCCCCGCATTATATGCGAGGGGGCTGAAGCCGACGACTGGCAAATCTTCAGATTATAAAAAAACGGCCGCACGGGAGGAAATGCCTTTCAGGCAAAAGGCATAAATATAACACGGCCTTAATATATCATAATATTTGTTATCACAATTCCGATACATTCACTGGAGCATAATATTCTTCAAGCACTGACCCTCTATCAAGCGGGCGCCCTCTAGGACATCTTAAAAATAATGCTCCGGTGTGCAATGGTCCTTGCCCTCGGGCGGACTGTTTGCTGCAACATCTGCGGCCTTCATTTTTGCCCAGTACATCTTGACGCGGGCAAAGGCCATCCGTGCACCTCCAATGCACGCTGACCGTTTAACGACGTCGATACACGGTACCGCATTAACAAGTCGTTGCACCAAACTGAAATAACTATTCGGAATTGGCTCAGTTGGCCACAGCCGGACCACGACTTCCTTCATGGCAGCTCCAGACACCTTATGGAGCTTGGCCCACTAGGCCATTTGTTCGTTCAGCAACGACGGACGCTTTGGCACGTTGAACTGTGACCAGAAAAGCTTCTCCACTGCACGTCCGTCTTGCGCTTGATAAAACTGCACCGCATCAGCGGCACTCTTTGGCGGGTCCAAGAATGAGTCTGGAGAACTCCACAATTGATTAAGCGGGGCATACTTCGGGTCGCCGAATTTAGTCTGTAATAGAAAGGGCTTACCAGCCGCTATCTCCCCAGCTTGCCGGATCTCCTCCCGAGCCGCTCTAGACTCGGACCGTGCCTCTCATGCCTCTTGTAAAGCCTTGTTGAGTTCGGTTGCCTTGGCTTTGTTATCCTTATCGAGTGATTCGCATTGGCTAGTGGCATCCTTCAGCTCTCGTGCCATGATAGATATTCTCTCCTCGCACTAGCGCCGAGCGGCTTGTTCGGCCTTTAACTCAGCAGCTGCCTTCTTGACAGCCGCATTGCTCACTCTGGCTTGCTCCTTGGCCAGGGCAAGTTCAGCCCGAAGGGTCTCAACTGCAGCAGCACCATCTACAATTATGCATGTCCCAATATATAATTTTCAGCTTCGTGCTCATATTAGTATACATGCATAAGCTGGCTGCCCCAAAACATACCTTGTGCCTCCTCAAGCCGCCTGTTAATAAGAGTAATGTCCTCATCCGCTGACTCAAGTTTCCGCCTTAAATCTGCAACTTCTGCAGCATGGGCAGTCACCATTGACATACTAGCCTGTTTTCAAATTAATCATGTCATTTCCTGAGCATATCTTTTGGATCCTCTGATCGCCTCCCTGTGGAAGCCGACCAGAGTCTCAGGGGATATTATCTATACACAGGCACATTCTGTATGTAAAGAGCGGTTAAGATATTACATTGCATACCTCAAAGCCTCTTAGTAGGCCCGTGAAGGCTTCATTCAATCTGCTTCTCGCGGACAGAATCCTCTCAATTACCATAACCATTAAGGTATGATGTTCCTCTGAGATGGACGCATCCTGCAACATGCCCATTAATGTATCCGGCACCTCCGGACTCCTGGAAGCGGCTGCAGGAGTACGAACTCCCTTCGAAGGGATATGTTTGCTCGACCCTAGAGTCGTCTTCGGCTGTAAACCGGATAGTCTGGGGCCTTTATTATTGGTCCCCGTAGGGGCCGCACACCCCGGACCCTTGATGACCAAAGTATCACCTTCGGGCGCTGCCTTCATTGCCCCCTGCGCCACTTGATGATCGGGGGAGACCCTCCGGGATGACACCTCGAAGTCGTCCGCCCTAAGGGGCGAGGAAGCATGTGGAGGCGTCTCGCTTTCCATCATCTCCGGAAGCAGGTCACCCGAGAAGGAGGACTGTTGAGGAAGACTGCGGGCCGGACTGCAAACATATATTTAAGATGTTACCCTTGTGACCTGAAAAGAACGTGATATGTCTAGAATACCCTTGTTCACTTACCATTCAGCGAAAGGCTTGTCCTTACAGAGGGACTGTGCGGCAACATCGTCTTCCGAACCCGAACCGTCTGACAGGTAAATTTTCCCTCTCTTGGAAGCCTCCACCTTCAAACCCTCGGAGGCGGTCCTTTTCTTCCATGGGGAGAAGGGATATAAGCTTCTTCTTCCCCTTAGTCTTCAAAAGAGGGAGTTATGGTCTCCCCGGACATAGTGTCCGGTGTAGCTTTAGAGTGGGAGCCACCCCTGGCCTTTTTGCCCTCCTCTTTATCCTACTTCGCCAGCACTTGATATGACGTCGGGGCCAGCATCCTTGTTAACACAGAATCCGTTGAGTCTTCGGGAAGCGGAGTCGAACACCTAATTCGTTCTGCCTTCTTTATCCATCCCTGGTCAAAGACGGGTTTCTCAATATACTGATACGGGATAATCAACTAAGTTGTGTTCAGGAGTCAAGTGCTTACCGAGGTATCCGAATGATTGCAGTCGAGGCCGATGTCCTCGGTTGTATCCGGCCACTGCTTTCGTGTCCCGAAGAATAACTTCCACATCCCTCTGTGCGTTGTGCCGGACAATCTACGCACCGGACACATCGTCATTGAAGCCTGGTTCAGGGGCTAGTGAGGGAGTCCTGGATTAAGGGGTCCACGGGCGTCCAGACTATGTAACATGGGCCGGACTAATGGGTTATGAAGATACAAGACAGAAGACTTCTCTCTGTGTCCGTATGGGACTCTCCTTTGCATGGATGGCAAGCTTGGCGTTCGAATATGTAGATTCCTTCCTTTGTAAACCGACTCTGTACAACCCTAGGCCCCTCCGGTGTCTATATAAACCAGAGGGTTTAGTTCGTAGAGGCAATCACAATCATATAGGCTAGACATCTAGGGTTTGGCCATTACGATCTCGTGGCAGATAAACTCTTGTGATCCTCATATTCATCAAGATCAATCAAGCAGGAAGTAGGGTATTACCTCCATAAAGAGGGCCCGAACCTGGGTAAACATCGTGTCTCCTGTCTCCTGTTACCATCGACCTAGACGCACAGTTCGGGACCCCCTACCCGAGGTCCGCCGGTTTTGACGCCGACAATGGTCTCAATGAGACAACCCACCATGTACTCCTACATGGCCTCTCATCGCCACCTTTACCAAAATGTGTTCACACACTTAACTCTCAATAGTAGGACATGATCACAACCATTCTAATTCATCCTGGATGAATCAGATATGACACAACTCTAAGCAATAGCAAGCATGGCATGGATGAATTCACAACATGGCTCAAGCAACTCCTAATCATGCTAAAAAGGTTTGGCTATTTACTATGACAATGACAAGTCATGCAAAGGAATGGGTTCAACTACTGCAACATGTAACAATTGAATCGGTGTTGTCCTAATGCAATAAATAGAGATCAAGAGCGAGAGAGTGGGATTGCATCAGAATGATCAAGGGGGTTTTCTTGCCTAGAAGATCAGCATGGGAGCATTGTTCCTCAGATAGGTAGTCGGTGCCACTCGCAGGGGCAGAACCTATTGAGAAGAACGGTTCCAGAGAGGCAATCAATATACATCAAATGCAACAATATGATGCATGATCATGACATGTCAAAATGCTATGAATGGTGCTAATGCATCTAGCAACAATTTGGATGAAGTACATTTGAATGAAAGGTTCAAATACAACTCCAATTTAAGCATTTTAAAATGACATTTAGTTGTTTTCACTTATACAGTAAATAAAAGTTGCTTAAATAGGCATGAAATTATTACAGATGGATCATTTGGATTTTTCTGATCATTCATATATAAATTATTTAAACACAAGCTACGGTTGATTTTTTGTGATTTTTCTAAGGTTAGTCAATTTTCTATAAATCATTTGTGATATATAAAAACGCCAGAATAATTATGATATCAGCAAGACGTAGCAGGTCGGCTATGCCGTCCAGGGTCAAACCTGACCAGTGGGGCCCACCGGTTAGTGGCTCATTTCACTAATAGTGGTGGAGAAATTGCCAACTCGGCAGTCGCTCGCAGGGCTAGTCTAGGACTGCTTTAAGTTCCGTGCAGCCCGAGATGTAGATGTATCCCACGCAACCAAACGGATGTTTTTCCCCGCGCGGGCTTGATTGGTGCTAATGCAGGCAACCAAACATGTATGTATTGTTTTGTTGCTCGCTAGATGGATATGCATTGTCGGCAATGTTTCACTTTGTAGCCTACTCGTGCTTGTGTGGTGTACAAGAAGTTGAAGAAGAAGTCCTTCACCGTCATGCATTGTTGGTTGAAGTTGAATGAGCAACCGAAGTGGAGCCTTTTCATTGCCAAGACCGCTGCCCAAGCAAACGAGAAAGAAAACGGTGACCATACCGACCCAATCCAAGAACCGCCAAAGAAGGTTAGAAGAAATTTACGAGGGAAGAAGTGGGAGGAGGAGAGGACGAATAAAGAAGGTGTGGCGGCCAAGCTGTCAGAGGGGTTCGGGGACATCTTGACGAAGAAGGAGGAGGCATGCGTGAAGCGCTCGGAAATCAAGGAGGAGAGGAAGGCGAAGAGGTTCAAATTGTTGATGTAGGCAACGGACAAGAAGATCAAGCTCGAAGAGAGGAGGATCATGATCGAAGAGAGGAAGGTCACGCTCGAGGAAAAAAGGGTGAAGATCTCCACCGATATGTCCATTTTGTATCATGTTTTCTTATTATTATTTATGATGTTTTTATCCATAATAATGCTTTTTGGAGTAATTCTAATGCCTTTTCTCTCATAATTTACAAGGTACACATAAAAGAGGGAGAATTCCGGCAGCTGGAAATCTAGACCTGGAAAAGCTACGTCAGGCCACCTATTCTGCACAACTTCAAACAAGCTGAAACTTCATGGATATTTTTTATTAAATATATGATGAATATTGGAGCAAATAATTACCAGAGGGGGCCCACCAGGTGGGCACAACCCACCTGGGCATGCCATGGAGCCCAGGCGCGCCCTGGTGGGTTGTGCTCACCCAGGACCACCTCCGGTGCCCATCTTCTGGTATATGTCATTTTGACCTAGAAAAAATAAGAAGAGGACTTTTGGGACGGAGTGCCGCCGCTCGAGGCGGAATTTGGGCAGGAGCACTTTTGCCCTTCGGTGGAGCAATTCTGTCGGGGGAACTTCCCTCCCGGAGGGAGAAATCATCGTCATCATCATCACCAACAACTCTCCCATCTTGGGGAGGGCAATCTCCATCAACATCTTCAACATCATCATCTCATCTCAAACCCTAGTTCATCTCTTGTGTTCAATCTTGTTACCGGAACTATAGATTGGTGCTTGTGGGTGACTAGTAGTGTTGATTACATCTTGTAGTTGATTACTATATGGTTTATTTGGTGGAATATTATATGTTCAGATCCAATATGCTATTTAATACCCCTTTGATCTTGAGCATGATTATCATTTGTGAGTAGTTACTTTTGTTCTTGAGGTCACGGGAGAAACCATGTTGCAAGTAATCATGTGAGCTTGATATGTGTTTGATATTTTGATAGTATATATGTTGTGATTCTCTTAGTGGTGTCATGTGAACGTCGACTACATGACACTTCACCAGATTTGGGTCTAAGGGAATGCAGTATGGAGTAGCAATTAGATGATGGATTGCGAGAGTGACAGAAGCTTAAACCCCAGTTTATGCGCTGTTTTCGTAAGGGACCGATTGGATCCAAAAGTTTAATGCTATGGTTAGAATTTATTCTTAATACTTTTCTCGTAGTTGCGGATGCTTGCGAGAGGGTTAATCATAAGTAGGAGGTTTGTTCAAGTAAGAACAACACCTAAGCACCGGTCCACCCACATATCAAATTATCAAAGAAGAGAACACAAATCGAACCAACATGGTGAAAGTGACTAGATGAAATTACCATGTACCCTAAAAACACTTTGCTTATCATAAGAAAATGTTTTGGCATGTCCTTTGCCTCAAAAGGATTGGGCTACCTTGCTGCACTTTTGTTACTACTATCATTACTTGCTCGTTACAAACTACCTTGTTATCAAACTACTCTACTACTTATAATTTCAGCACTTGCAGACATTACTTTGCTGGAAACCACTTGTCATTTCCTTCCGCTCCTCGTTGGGTTCAACACTCTTACTTATCGAAAAGAGCTATAATTGATCTCCTATACTTGTGGGTCATCAGTCATCAATGCGGAAGACGCCAAGATATTGACCTTGAATATGTACTCTTTGGATGCCGACACAAGAATCATCGTGCAATCCATCCGCTACCAGATGTTGCAGCGGCAGAAAAATGAGTTGGTGACGATGGACTATGAGGACGCGAACGCGGAGGCAGAAGTTGCCAACGCAGCAGTGACGTCACCACCTTGATCGGCCAGCAGACGGCTAGGATTGCCGGGCCGACATGGCAAAAATGCACGGACCGCTGAAGTAATGTTCTTTTGGATTTGGGTAGGTAAGAACTAAGCATATTTGCTTCTTTGTTGTGATCGGGCTTACGATCCGGCGCTGATGTGATTTGAATTTATTGGTGGATATATATAGATTAGCATTGAATGTCGTCCTTCTTCATCCATGTTCGTGGACTGATCCTTTTGCCTATGGACAGGTGCGGCAGAAAATTTATGGATTACCGTTAAAGATGCCTTAAAGTAAAGTATAATCCCATTCTCAGCGTGAACAAAAACGGGCCACGAGACAAACAAAGTCTCCCAACGAGTGTCGTTGCGTGCACACAGTTATACGAAAGTTTTTTTTCATGGTAATACGTGTCTCATTTATATCATAAAAATCAAATTACAAGTCACGTAAAGACTGACATGACAAAACTAAAAAGATAGCAGAACATCGCTAAGTTTGACACCAACGTCCGTCACCTGTCTCCGGCACCACCACAGCAGCCACTAAAGAAAAAAAATGATGAATCATCTCCTCACCTGAGCTCGACGCGGCTCCATCGCTGATATGCAGCTTTGCGGACCTCCAAGGTGGCTCATCAAAGATGAAGCCATTGCCGTTGAACGAATCAGACCGGGGCAACACCCCGGACACGCCATCAAACTCCAGATCTGACACCCCACCACGACTAAGACACCGAAGTAGGAAACCATACTTGCCATCCATCAACCATGAACCCAGCACACGTTCCGTCTTTCAGATGTCGTCGATGCAGACCACAATCTGCATCCGTTTCCGAACTACCTCCCAAGCTCCGCGCTGACGATGGAGCAGACGCCGTCGCAATGGCGGAGCCCGAGGACACAAGTCCACCACAAGGATGCCGTCGCCGTCACGGTATCCCTGCTTGAGTAGACTGGTTCCCAAATCTATCACCGACCATAGAGACGATCGCCTCGCCGGAGAAGAATCTGAAGCTTCTTTATTCAGCATCGCCGAAGCCGTCGCCGAAGCCAAGGCGTCGAATGATCCAAAAACCGAAGCTATTAGGGCGTGTTCTGAACTCCTCCCAACTCTCCCAACTCCTCAAATCCAGCTTCCCAATGCAGCTTCTAACTCCACATAGCGATTTTGATCCCGTTCGGCAGCCACGCTAGCTTCTCTCATCGCCAACATGGGCTGGCAGCATCTATGGCCCGTCTTAGCACCATATTGGGCCGGCTCGAACCAGCCCATAATGGGCAAGCTCGAGAGATGAGGGGTACCGATTCGTTGAGAGGAGGACCGTACCGCTTCGAGTTTCATTTTTTCTATCGAGCGAGGGGAGGTCGAACCGGTACGTAACTTGACGGTGGCAGGTCGCTGTAAATAAGGGGAACTCCAACTTCATGTTTCGGTGGAGCTGGGCCAATCGGGCTCTTCGTTTTTGCACTACGCTCTGGCTAGCTTCTCAGAAGTTAGCTTCTTGGAGCCCATCCGTTCGGCTCGAAATCATTCGTGGAGTTTGTGGAGTTGGAAGCTGAAGGAGTTCAGAACAGGCCCTTAGGCCTCTAAACCTAAAGAAAAACGACCCGCACACGCGGAATCCGGTGACACCTCTCACGACCGACGACCAAGATATCGCCTGCGAAGGAGAGCCGCCGGAAAACGGCGTCAGAAAGTTGGCTCTCTTGGCGGCGACGGCTAGGGGTTTTGGTTGCTAGCCAAACGCCCAAACCCGCTACATCCTCCAACCAGCACACCTTAAGCACCGGAGATAACAACCGAAAGATACAAGTACGTACGTAGCCGTAGTATCATATGCCTACAAGGATACGGTTTTAGACACAGACGCATGCCGAGTCACGTGACATGATCGATCACCTCACCTGGAGCCTGGAGAGGCCGGCCGGACACGTTAACGCCGTAGTCACGCAGACAAAAGCTACGTGCCGGCCGAAGCGACACACGCGTCGCCAGGTGTTGCATGACGCTAGTATAAGACGCAGTACGTATACCTGGTCTGGTTCTCTGCCGCAGCAACAACATTATTCGCCCCACCAATCATACATCCCGATTTGTATTAAAAATCATCATTCATCACTCCAAGTCAAGAAACCAACCCCACCGCACCGCGCCGATCGGGTCGGGAACCCGTCGCGTTCACCGCAACGAGCCAGAAACGCCCACCCCGACCCGACCCGATCCAGCAGGCAGGCAGGGACAAAGGCGAACACCACCCGACCCATACCATTCCAGACCCCCGCAGACTGGCGCGCATCACCATTTTCCACCCGGCGCGCGGCCGGCTGTGCCACCGCGCCACTTGGACCGGACGGAGGCTCTCGGCCCCGCGCGGCTCGTTGCCATAAACCAGCCGTCGCGCCCCACCTCACCTCTCCTCTCGCCCAGTCAAAGCCAGAGAGCACCAGCCTCAGCCTGGCTGGCGGGCTGTCTCCTCTGCCGCTGCCGCCTTCCCCTCCGCCTCTAAATCCTCCGCCCCGCCCCGCCTGACCATCGACTCGACCGGCGCCGAATCCGGGACGGCGCGGGGTGATGGGTGTGTCGCCGGTGTCGCCGGGGGGCAGCGGCGGCTACGAGTGCTCCTTCAAGATCCTCCTCATCGGGGACTCGGGCGTCGGCAAGAGCAGCCTCCTGGTCAGCTTCGTCGCCGCAGCCAACCTCGACGACGACATCGCGCCCACCATCGGTACGTCTTCTTAGTCTCACTCTCACCCCACCACCACACCACGCCACGCCACGTCCAGTCCGATCGCTCTCTTGCTCTGCTTGGTACTACCAGACTAGTACGAGGTTCAGTGTACGCTCGTCGTATTGCTTCGGAGTATATCGTGTGGTGGCAGTAGGTAGCGGATTAAGGGCACCAGCGATTCCGCCCATTTCGGTGAACGAGACCTTTTCCTTTTAAGTTTTAATTAATGCCCGAGCTGTTCTCTGCTTTTGATTCTGCTGAATTGTCTCCACTTTCTTCTTGTTTGTTGGCGTTGGCCAGGGCTGGGAGTAGTACCATATGTCCTTTACAGTTGGTCTTATATGCCACTAATAGGTTGGTCCCCATCAACCCAAATGCTTAAATGCTGAAGCTAGTATTTGGGAAGATAGGGAAAGCGATCCATGCTTGTGCAACAAAACCTGATTGCGCACTAAAGAAAAATTAGTACTCCTACTCAAGCAACCCTCTCAGAAAAGTCATTTGGACAATTTTACCTTGCACGTAATCTATGGGAATGGTCCCAACTCGGTGCCCTTATGTATTTCCTTCCCGCCACTATGTTTTCTCGCCAGTTTAGTCTTATGGCCTATGGGTGAACTCTTTGTGTTATGCAACTCAAGATTGTGTGAGAGACAGTATGTCCTGACTGGGTCAAGACCTGGCTCGTACAATTTGAAGAAAAATAATTATAGCCAACTCTAGTCTAACCCTTAGGCCCGAGACAGCAGTGCTGTTATGCTTGTGCATGCAGCTCTATATACTACAGTACTATGATTTTCACACCATCACAATTTTATTCTATAAATTGCACGCTCTTTTGGATTATATACTTCACATGTCTTATAATTTTGTTTCACATTGATTGCCAGGAGTTGATTTCAAAATCAAGTTTCTTACTGTTGGTGGAAAGAAACTGAAGCTGACTATATGGGATACTGGTGAGTTCACAATTTCCTCTCATTCTCCGACTGTTCAAGTATGGTCTTTCGCAGTAGGAACTGGCACAAATAAGTCCTAACTTCAAGTAAGCGGTCGTGTATGCAAGACTTTTATGTTCCAAGAACAAGTGGTTGGAATTTGCTCATAGAGACGCAACAATGTTTTAATATGCCAAAAACTACCAGGAGTTGCTACAAGCACCAACTAGAGCAGAAAATAGCAATAAAGATCATCTCAGAAAAAAGATAGACAATAAGCATGGAAAATTCCTAGATTTAGCTTGCTAGTCATCTTGCCCTCCCATCCTTCTCTGCCATCATTACTTCAAGCATTTATAAGATACTTTATTATTTGGGTGCACCCATCATGTTACTCCCTTTCTCCTGACATCATCTCGACCAGAGGTTCCATCCTTATGAGTTTATAACCCCACTCAGTGCTGTCCTAAAGAATAATTTAGAGCTGCACCATATTACCTACTCTTCACGACAGTAGTACTACTGGAAGGTGTCTTAGTTATCTGTAAACAGAGTAAATTATGACATGGTGTCTACAATATTTTAAATGTTCTACAAGTCATTTTCTGTTGTTTTGCAGCTGGCCAGGAGAGGTTTAGGACAATCACTAGTTCTTACTATAGAGGTGCTCAAGGAATTATTCTAGGTAAAAAAAATGTTCTTAGTTGTTTTTGAGTTCTTACATATACTGTTGTTCTAAGATGATGTCAAATTTTCTCACTCGGAGATTAGATATTCGGGATATGCCATAGAACTTTTTAGGTTGGTCTATTGAATCGTTCCGTTAATATACTCACCAGTAGGTCAGCTACTTAGTGCTACATTATGTAGATCATTTTTTTCTGTAGCACAGTTTTCTTGCATTTCCCTTTGTATTCATGATTTCTCCATTGATGAACCCAAATCAACTCTGTTACTTGCAATGCATGGAATTATGAGAAGTTGGTGACCACAAGGATGCACCCTTCCATCAAACGAGAAATATTTTTCATTATTTTGTGGATACTTCTTTCTATGTGTATGCATGGACAATCTTATTAGTTAAGAGTATCTTATTTACTCATGTTTGAGCGCCGCTAGGCTAGCGGCTTCTGTGCTCGCTCAGCCCACCTGGGTTTGAGGCTTGGCCTCTAGGCGGTGCCTCATTGTTGTTCTTCTAAATAAAAAAATGCCACAGGTGCTAGTGCATGCTGGTCAAGATTTTTTTTATTGCTGATGTTTTGATCAGTGTAAATTATATATCTAGCGAAACGTGGAACCTTTGATCATACTTCACAATAATTTAGTTGCTACTAATCACTTGGTCATGGCGAATATGAAAGCATGTGCTTAGGTTAACGATGGCAAATATTGATTAGCTTGTGTAGTGCTAAATTATCTTGAGAATTATGGTCCTTTGTGTATTATGTTTTTCATGCTATAAAGTGGATTAAGGTCTAATATCTTATAGTATTTTACTCATAGTATATGACGTCGCGAAGAGAGAGAGCTTCACAAATTTGGGTGATGTATGGACTAAGGAGATAGACTCAAACTCATCAAACAAAGACTGCATAAAAATGCTTGTTGGAAACAAAGTTGATAAGGTACCATTTTTTTCCAAATAGAAATTGTTATTTTTCCTGAATATTTTGTTCCAAACTTGTTATTTCTTTCCAAACCTAAATTGCTTTTTCTACACAACTTTATATCAATTCAGGAAATCACTCATGGGTCAAGTAGACATAGATTCAGTTGTTAGCTTTAATTTTGATGGTCCCATCTTTGCAGGATGATGAGAGAACAGTCACAAGAGAAGAAGGTCTTGCCTTCGCACAAGAATCTGGATGTCTGTTTCTTGAGAGCAGTGCAAAAACTCGAGAAAACGTCGAGAATTGTTTTGAAGAACTTGTGCTAAAGGTAAAGACTCCAGAGATACTGTGCCCCACAACCTTAGACTCTAGAGTCTTTTATACAATTAAGATGCAAACACATGGGAACACAACTGAAGAACTTAGTTGCATTTTCAGTTTCGTGGTTGCTTTTTCTTCAAGTAGGCAAGCCCCTAGCTACATGAATCACAAACAGACTCAGTTTTGCCGTCGTGCAGATCCTTGAGGTTCCAAGTCTCCTGGAGGAAGGCTCGTCATCGGTTGTCAAGAGGAACATTCTGAAAAAGCAACAGGAAAGTCATGCAAAGTATGGTGGTAGATGCTGTCAATAGATCCATGACGTATGATTGAGCTCGCTATCTATGGTCATCGTATCGCAGGCAAGTTCGTGATACCCAAACTGTAGGTTCTCGTTGTACATGAGTTGTGTCTAAACAACCTGTGAGTAGAAAAGGTGGGGAAATTGGGGAAAGTAAGTACAGTACTCCCTCCGTCCCATAATATAATAGCGTTTTCGACACTACACTAGTGTCGAAAACGCTCTTATATTATGGGACCTAGTGTCGGAAACGCTATTATATTATGGGACGGAGGGGTTAGTTTGTAAGGTTATGGAGAGTGGTTAAAATTGGTTTGTACAAAGGGAACACAATGTCTATTCTTGCTGTCTAATTAGGTATAATTTGCGCAAATTGCTTTGTCCCGGGGATGAGACAGACCTTCCCTACTTTCTTGATTCTTGATGTTAGCGACTGTTGCATGGACGGCACTGAAGGTTTATTGTCAAGATGTGCGCATTCTGCTCTTTTGATAATTCCAGCAAACAAAAGATTACCCTGGAGGGTAGGCCCTTGATGAACAGGACACTCCTGGATGATGCAAGCCAAAGGGCCAGGGGAAGTAAAGAGGCCATCGTTTCCTTCGTGCATTTTCCAGATTTCCCAGCAAACAAAGATATGTCCATGGAGCGTTAGTTTTTCAGGATTCAGCCACAGGTGCCGAAGAGCCCAGGGGTTATAGATCAATGTTTTCGAGCCAGGAGTTCACTTGACAGTGAAAGAAATTGGAAGCATTACTTGACTAAACTGAACCCTAACGGCAAATTGATGTTGGATTTTTGCTCGGCATCTTTGTTCCACTTATGCTGCTGTGGAGGCACAGCCTATATTTAAGCGGTTGTAACATATGTGATTTTTTGGTTCAAGTGCCAAAGGCATCAAGTGCTACCTTTTCCGTTGGATGTTTTGTCAGAAAAAAAGAATGTCCAATGACAGATTTCATATTCTAAAAGCACTTTATTATTAACTGAAAAAACACCAACGACTGCAAATCCAGTGATGAGAATCAGTAATTCATGGGCAACATTATTTGTCGGCTTAACGAGAAAGTGGTCTTGAGACAAGTATTCTGTCTTAGTAACGGTGAATGAGATCGCCAAATGCCCCAGGGTTCTTCGAGTAGTGATCAATCTCAGCCTGCAAAAAGATAGAACCAAAGATGTTAGCCACGCTCGTGCTTTCATTATATTTCTGAAAATTCTGTCGAGTTATATCATGTGAAGAAAAATAATACTCCCTCCAATCCATAATAAGTGTCGTGGTTTTAGTTCACAAATTTGAACTAAACCACGACACTTACTATAGGTCGGAGGGAGTAACTTACGAGTACTAACCTTGCGCACAGCGATAATGGCTGTAATAAGCTTATCGCCGATTAGCTCATGCAAAGTTTTGTCTGCAGCAAGTGATTCTACAGATTCCAGAAGGTCCTGTGGTAGCCTTTTAAGTTTGGTAGCATAATCTGCAGGATTTGATTCTGGAAGAGACACAAGACACATGTGACATTTGCAGACAGTCTCTGAGGAAACCAAAAGCTAGTCGGCAGAAAAAAAGTTACAATAAAATAATCTAATTCCAGACATATAACATAACATTTTTAGGGGCATACCGGATCCATTAGGCACATAAGGTATAGTAATGTGTTAGATTATTGATTAGCAGTTTTAACGATAATGAAGAACTCCGACTTCTTCTCACTACATTGACACAGCATCTACCATGTCTCAAAATCTCATCCAGTTGACTCGCAGCTCAACAAACAAAGATGACAAATCTGACTGAATAGTACTAGCCTGATGTGGCTTTCCTTTTATCAAGCTAGGAATTTCATTTTGATTTGATATTATGTGGGCATAATACATGTGCATTGTGTCTATGTCATGATGGTTTTTCCCAGAATTTTCAGGACCTTTAGATGTGTTTTTCGACAACTTTCTATCATGGTGTACATGTTCCTGCAAGGATCACCGCACATGCTCAATATGTTCCTAGGGCATTTTCAGACATGGTAGGACGACAAATATGAGTAATGCATGAGAGTAAGGTAAAAAGGTCAAGCAATGAAATTCTTTTCATACCAATTGGTTCAGGCAACTTAAGGCCTTTCCTAAGTCCATCAATCCCAGCAGCGACAATAGCAGCAAGCCCCAAGTGTGGATTTGCGCACCCATCAAATGATTTAATTTCGAAGTTGCTGACCATGTCGAGAGGCACACCAGGTGGGCATGCGGTTCTCAATGGAGCCTCCCGGTTTTCTTTCCCCCAGCATAGGTAAGCTCCACTCCATGTATTTGGCTGAATTCGATCGTAGCTACATATAGAGAAGCCAATAATGACGATCGTTAAAATGGCTACTTTGATGTTCTGGCATTTCTCCAACAAGTAGCAAACTGTGTTATCCAGATTCAAGATAATAAAAATACGTTGACATCCTCTAAGTACCAGAGAGTATGCAAGAAAACAAGTACCAAAATGAGTTATCAAAGTTATTATCGAACTAAGGCGTATTCTTGGAAGCTTTTCTGGAAGATGTTACCTGTTAGGGTGAGGAGCAGTAAATGCCAAGATTGATGGAAGATGATGGTATACTCCAGCAAGGAACTGTTCTCCAACGTTTGACATTCCATAGTGGATGTATTCATTTGATCCCATAAAAACATTCTGATCATTCTTCCATAAACTCAGATGCACATGGGAGCCCGATCCAATATCATTCAGGTCAGGTCTGTGTCCAGCAGAACAAATCATCAGCTACCAGAAAGGCAAGTTTAACTTGATTGACAATTTTTTTTTTCAAATCACACATGTTTGGTGATCTGGTACTGCTAAAACCTAATATTTACATGATGCATCAGAGTATAACATAGGAATATCAGCAACTGGAAGTTTTATTTGATCAACTCTAGCTCATTTCAGTTTTCTTCTAATCTTCCAAGTAAATATTCAATTCTTTCACAAGCCAGTAATGTTGTCTGGATACACTGTCTGGTGTTCATGTATGATTTGCTGTTAACACAAAACAGTGTACGCAATAAACTTCCAACTATAAAGCATGCTAATGTAAAAACAGAGTGTAGATCCATTGACTTACTTTGGAAGAAACGTTGCTATCAACCCATGCTTTCGAGCAACAGATTTAATAATCTCACGAGCATATATCAAATTGTCAGCAGCAAGAGTGCACAGGACATACTTCAAGGCAACCTCGAACTGCCCTTTTCCAGCTTCGGCATGCAGCTTTTATATTTTTTGAGCAAGAAAGTGGATGTAAACATGGAAAAAACGATCGATCAGTAAGTCATGACATATAATCAAAAAGGTAAACAGTTTGATATGTAACATCATGAGTTTTGACATCTTTTTGGTGGTAAAATAACGTCTTACCTGCTCAACCACAATATTTGCCACTTTAAGAGAAGAATACACTTCTTGTAGTATAGATGAGGCACCATCAAATGATGAGGTTGAGCAGTAACTGCTATTATCATATGGAACCCAACGCTCATGTCCCTCACTGTAGAGTTTTTAGATTTGGGTCACATAGAGAAAAACATGGCCTTTAGCATAATTTATTTTGCAGAGTCAGGAAAAGCTACCTTACTAATTTTCTGCGGAGATAAAATTCATTCTCAAAACCTGCCTTCATTGTCTACAAAAAACAAACAACTAAGCATAAATACAAAAACTAGTCCACATACAGAACTCATGAGACAAAAATGATCGTCACAAAGTTATGTAGGCAAAATTCTGGGTTTATTCTTACCACATTGAATTCATCCAGCAGAACTTTTGTGACTTTCCTTAAGGCATATCTAGGACAGTATTCCCAGGCTTCTCCAGGCCTAATTTGCATGTCAGCTATCACCATTTCCTCACGTGTTGACCTTGCAATGTGAGTACACTATCATTAGTTCAATGATGCCTTAATAAGTTCAGAGAATTGACCTACTGTTAACAAACAAGAAACTATTCATATACGTACAATACTAAGTTATGGGATTCTAAGGGATGGTCCGATACAAAGTACAGAGCAAGCGTTAAATGAATTAACTTTACCATGGGAGTCTCAAAAGTGTTGACATATCTGGCATAAGCCTGATCTCGCCTACACCAGTAAGGTTTGTTCCATCAGCTGGGCCGTCACAGAAGGAAGTCATTCCCATTGATGCAAAAGTCAGGCCGACACCCTTATTCCTTGCAATCTCATAAAACCTTCCGGCTGGGACAACCTGAAAGTGAAGTTCTATTTTCTCAAAATTGGATTGGTATTAGCAATTCTAAAAACAATGCCGTTGTTCAGGTGGGTGAACTGACCGTCAACACAGTCAACACCATGCAATTATCAGTAGTTTTATACATGCCAAGTTGACCATCTACTGAAACGGAACAACTTGTATGCAATCTTCAAACAAAGTTCATGCTAACTATTGTGTCTACTTGGTAGTTTATTTAAGACAATTTTCTAAAAGAGAATTTTTGGTCCACGAAAAAAGAGAGAAATGATCAGTGAGATTGTGAGAAAACTACATCCATAATGTAAACAATGCAGCATGTGCTTACGCGGCATCTATGTTGGCCTGAAGCATCATTCCAGACGATGCGAACAAAAAGCACATCTTGCTCAACACAAGATGATGCTATCCTATTGTCAGCTATCGTTTTCTGGTGAATTGACCCATTGGCAACGTTCAACTTGTACAGATCCGATGCATTTCTTCTAAAGATGTCCTCAACTGCATCTATAGCTTCCTGAATGCTAAGATCACCATCTTCACATGCAGCTGATAGGACACGGTAAACAACATCACGTGCCCTCCTGGATCCTGCAAATCAGTACAAACTATATATTATCACTTAAAATCAACAACTAAATGGACACGCTTGTGTGGTTTTCAGATAACTTTCCTTATGTGCACTACTTATTTATATACTCCCTCCACTACAAAATACATGCCGCAGTCTTCAAGATGTAACTTCGACGCTATTTTTCATATGACATATGTTAGTAAAAAAATTGAAATTATTTTTTCATGAACTAAACAACCTTTTGTTAATTAGTTGTCAAAGATAGAAAGGGTTGACTGTACAATTTTTAGGAAATCATGTTTTGGAACAGAGGTAGTATATCTGAAGGTCTAGATCTTGTGCCAAATCTGTCTGTTCTTTTGTATTTTTATATTGGTCCAAAAGTTTGTTTTCCTACTATGAGAGGATACTATTTAAACTACTTCATTTATGATAATATAGCTAACGTTTGTACTGACGTACAATGATCTCTCATCATCTTATGAAAGGGTTAAAACTGATTATTGTACCTAGATAGTATGTCTCCGGAAAAGCATATCCATCTGAACTAAACATGACCTGCCAATGGTTAACAATTAACAAATAAAAATATCATGTGCATAGTATCTCCAGAAGCAAAAGAAACTGAGAATGAACATATGTGACTGACAATGAGACATACATCAAGAGTGCTATTAGAGAGGAAATTGAAGAGTAACTATTTCAAACAAGATAGTAAATCAGATGCATTGGAAGAGCAAAAATAAGAGAGAGATTCTCAAACCTAAAATAAAGTCAACAGTAATCTATATTAAGCAACGAATACTGCTCGGACCTGGAATCTGGGACCATGTGTGCTGTAATTTTTCGTTCAAGAACATGGACGTACGTGTGTAGTAATCTCTGTGTCTAATGGTCTCCTTCCAGTAAAGAAAGTGACATTTTGGGATACGTGCAGTCAAACTTTCTTGACTTTGGCTATTGATATCTCTATGACTATTGAGGGTCTCCAAATGAACATATGAAAACAAATATATGAGTATATTCATCTGAGGAAGTATTTTTGTAATATTATAATGTTACTAAATCTTATCAGTAAACTGCATTATCAATGTAGAGTTATGGAGATCACGTCAGTGTCCACAATAGCAATCTTTGTCACTGGAAGGAGTACTATGGCAAAAACGTAGATGTGGTGGCACAGTGGAGGATAATACGTTATTGAGTTGTGGAGAATATTAATTAGTTCAGTTTTTCTGCACCATGGAAAAGCAAAATCTGTTTTCATATTAATAACTTCTTCAGATTCTATATAAATAATTATCCATATGACGGATATGGTACCTTGTTTATGGGAGCTAGCTCCAGAAGCTCTTTAAGTGATGAGACCATTCCTTGAACACTTAGTTTTGGAATTGCCAAACCAAAATCAAGATAGACCTGTTTGCGGATTGTGTATGATGATTAACATAAATCAAAACTGAATAGGTGAATAAATGCACAAAGACGAGGCTCCAACCTGGGAGTAAACAGATGCAAGATAGGATGCTTCCTTAGAATATGGATAAGAAGCATGTAAAAGGACTAACTGACACTTGGTGAATCTTTCATCCTCAAGAACAGCACGGAGATGTAGAGGATTGCACTTCCGCAAGTCCAGGTCTTTATCTCCAAAGCTGAAATTGTGTAGAACATGTATATACTTGAGATATTGACATGACCAGACAGGAAAGTGCTTTCACAAAATCTAAAATGCCAGTCATTACCCTGTGTGAATCTGCATTGGTAAGTGACACTGCACAGCAATATCAAGACTACGAGTAAATAGATAGTCGATGAGGCTCTTATTTGTAATCCGAAGAGGTCTTTGCCCTGAAAAGTATGGAGTATAAGCAGAAAATAGATCTTAAAATCATAGGTTACATGTTTTATCTGTTTACACATTTCTCCCTCCCAGTAGAGAAAATATGTTCACCTGTTAGCTCCTTACGAAGACCATCCTCTGCATCTGTCTTGCTAACACATGGATCAATCTCTAAGCCACTTCTGTATGCAGCAATGCTTTTCAACCCAACAATTTTGCTGGCAACTGTGAGAAATTAGTCAAGGATGTCCATGTAGTTGAAAGAACAAACAGAAAAAAACAACCAGTTTGTCCCAAATAAAAAATTCTGGAGGATATGATTTGAGCTTAGCCACAAAAGTTTCAGTGAATGAGTCCAACGTCCAGCTTGATCCACTGAATGAATCCTGAAAGAAGTAACTAATTTCATCACTAGCTAATCATAATCTTTACCTTGATACAGTATATTAGAATAAGTTAGCAACTGCAAAGGAAATACGTCAGCATAGAACTGAATCATAATCTTTACCTTGATACAGTATATTAGAATAAGTTAGCAACTGCAAAGGAAATACGTCAACATACAACTGAATCATAATCTAGTTATTGCAAGGGTGGCCCAAAAACCCTTTATCATTGACTCGAGAGAGGGAGACTCACGTCGTTAATAATCGTCTCCGCCAGCCATTCGATTCTCAGAACTCTGCCAACTGTGGGAACAAATTCCTTGTGGGCTTCCAGCTCAAGCATTTTATCAAATGCTAGGCCATCGTCCACGAGGATCGCGGATATATTGGCAGCTTGGAAGCATTTTGAGCTGATAGACGACAACCCTTGGGCCTTTCTGAACTCTTCCACCTTGTCAAGCGAGGCTTCACAGCCGTACAATGCGGCGATGTCCTTGATGCTTCTCTGCATTCAATGATATTTCAAGGATGTCATGAGTTGCTGAAAATCTATCCTTAGATACCATGCAATAATTGTGGAATAAGCAACATGGAACAGTATTCCTATTTCTAGACAGAAGAGCAGCATTTGGAAATTGGAACCACAGAAAAGTTACTGGCACGTAAGAGATGGACAGAGCACTGAACAGATGGCCCACATCACATGACGGCGTGAACATCTTAAGCTGAGAAGCAAGAAGCATGCCAAATAACCCCAGCACCTCCCATGGGTCCAGCAGCGTGCCATTAAAAGCACACACGCCCATCCATGGAATGGACCTCACAGCAGGGCAAAGAGACGGAGCAAAAGGTCTACTGCACCCCACCGCACTGCACCCCACCATACAATGGCGATTGGCCAAAGCAGGCATAAAGCTGGCGATCTCTGCCGTGCCACCAGTTAAAGGAAAAAAGACGAACTCATTCATCCGCATATTCTGCCCAGTCAGTAGTAACTAACGGATCGAACATGGTGTCATTATAGACATTAAATAACTAAATATGGACTCATTATCATGTGCCCTCCAAAACCACCAGCTATGCTTGAAGTATGTGTTTTCTTAATCTTACAACATCCCGCGGTCTTATTTAGAATAAAAATCATGCGATATGCCACTTAAATATTTAAATTTTAGTATACTGTTTGTACTTAAGTATGTCTAATGATAGTTTATATGCGTACATGTTTCGAATGTCAAAAATATAGTTTCTCTATATTATTTACGTGATTAATATATAATCCACATATTTATGTATAGTTTCTCTAAACACGTGCATGGTATATTCATGCGCATTTTCTACATATATGCCGCATCATATATGTAAACAGTGCATGATCCGTGTTAAAAAAAAAGTGCATGATCTAGTGGAATGACCAAACCAAGATTTGAAAGCAATGATAACATTGACTAGAATGATACATTTCCTTATTTTCCTCCATGTTTTAATGGCACTATAATTTACCTCCTTATTTGCCAAATGGAAAGTCCATAGTAGCCCTACATAATCATTGACAACATCTTACCCCCACAAGAGGTAAAAGTAATACTATTAGCCATGGGATCATGTGAATGTAAGGGCTCATATCGATTTGGGCCCATCTTGAAAGAGCGACAAAATTTTAGAGCACATGGCCTATTTGTAAATCAACCCGTCAACACGTATAGGACCCTGATAAGACAGGCCAAAGTACACCTAACTACTCTATGGCCGACACAATCTAGCACACACTCCACTGACTTTGGAAAAAGAAAATGTTGCGATCTCGAGCAGGATGCAAGCAAGACGGCGCGGTGGAGGATGGCCAGCCGGGGAGTGGATAAGCACAGCGGCGGCGTGAAGCGAAGCAAGCGTGCGTGTGGTCAGTCAGTCGGTTACCGTAGTACAGTAGTACCTTGAAGGAGAGGGAGTGAGGAGCGAAGGCGAGCGCGTCGCCGTCGGCCTCGGAGAAGCAGCGGAGGAAGGGGAGGGAGGAGGCCGTGTCGACGAGGTTGTGCGCGTGCGCGTCCACCGCCGGCGTCTCCTCCACCGCGCGTCGCAGCTCCGCGTACCTGGCCTCCATGCTCCGCCGCCGGTCGCTCGCTCGCTCGCTCGCTCAGCCGGGGAGTGGTGGGAGATTTTCCGGGGGCGGCGCCTTCTTGTTTGACCGTGGGAAACCCCGAACGATCTTGCGTGTCTGGGAACGGTGTATTGTACTATTGCAAATGGAGACTCGGAGGAGAGAGGGTTTTTTATGCAGGAAGTGGGCGCTCCGCGACGCAGGCGCGGCACAACTACCGGTCAGTCTACTCCTGCCGCTGCTCTGCTCGGCTCGGCTCGGCTAGTGACAAGCGGGGGTCGATGTGGCGATGGAATGGGAGGCTGCCTGTCCTGTGGGACCCACTTGTCAGTTGAGCTAGTGGTTTGGTGGACGTGTACTCTATCTTATTTCGATGAACGTGTTATCTATCTTCTAGGCAAACATTGCCACAAGCATTTATTTTTTTATTTTTATTTTTAAAAGAAGAAAGATGAACAAATGTGTCTACATACATACTTCATCCTTTCTGATTTATATGGCTCAACTCAAACATCTCACCAAGGATAGATAATGAATGATGGAATAATTTTGATATTTTGCAAAAATACTCAATTAATGCGCTCGTTTTCATCAAACAATTGTGTGAACCAATGCATTAATTGCAATGCATGCATGCATGACCAATAAATGACTAAAACTTTTACTACATGTATGGCCTCTTTTGGTTCATAAGATAGGATTATCATAGGAATAGGAATCTTGTAGGAAATGAGATGACATGTATCTCAAATCTTATAAGTAGGAATAGGAAACAAGATATCATTTGGTTGACACCAAAAGAATTTTCCCATTGAGTCTAGGCTCTTTTTTATTTTTCTATGAAATATGGAGGATAGGAACCAATCCTATGTAGGAATAGGAATCCATTCCTATGAATCAAAGGGCTCTAAAGGAAAAAAATCCTATAAGAATCCTATCCTCTAGAATTCCTATGAAATTCCTCTAAACCAAAGGAGGCCTTAGTGAGTTTTCTTTTAATTCTTGCATGCAGTGATTTAATGCACCTCAATATCTGAGTGTGTGATGTGCAGCAATAGAAATATGACTTATAAAATGAGAAAACGAGAGTTTTGAGATACTAAGGGGGTGTTTGGTTCTAGGGACTTTTTTGTGTTGGGACTAGAAAAAGTCCTTAGCAAACCAAATAGGGTGGGACTTTTTTGCGACTTTTTGCTAAAAGTCCTTAGAAGCACCTCCTTAAGAGTTTTTTTTAAAAAGTCCTAGGAACTAGAAAAAGTCCTAGGACTAGAAAACCAAACACCACCTAAGCTTTATAAACCGGAAATGGGGTAGTAGTACTATCTCCGTCCGGGTTTATTAGGCCCTCTTGTATTTTGGTCCAAATTTGACCATATATTTAACTAAAAATATACTCTGTATAAAGTATAGTTTTTGTGACATGTAGTTTATATAATTATTAGTTAAATTTATGCTCAAAGTTCGGCTCAAAATAAAGAGGCCTAATAAAATTGGACGGGGGGAGTGCAGATAAAAAAATGTTTGCATACACTCTACCACTACTCTTTAGCCTATTAATTCATGTGTATGGGCACCCCGCAAAAAAAAATCATGTGTATGGGCAGCGGGACTAAAAAAAGGGAGAGTTACTGCTGGTGAAATGGGCAGCGGTACTTGCTACATTAGCCAAATCATTCATTCACGATGGTCCACAATAGCTGACTGTTTTTTGTCCGAATTCTTAGCGTGTACAGTATGTTAGACCGATGACGAACCGACGTCGAGCGGCTCACGAAACCGACGTTGATGATATATCTGTCGTGCAGGCTGGAGGACGATAAGGCTGAGATGTCTTGGCATGGACGGCGCTCCAAACCCAATTACTATAGCCTGGACCGGCCGGCTTGGTCGACTGTCACGGCCGTGTTACAGTACAAGATAAGCACGTACGTAGTCACGCATACAGCACATTACAGCCCCCGGGCCGAGCTGCCACGCACCCGATGGTTCGACAGGTACAATGCCTAGAAACAGCACTAGCTGATCGACCGGTACATGGGTCTGCTTACGGCCGGGTGTGGGGCGAAAGCAACAAAAATAATGGAGGTCCTCCATGCGTGCATCGCACTCGCCCCGCGCGCTCTGACTTTTGCCGCCTAC